>NW_028274818.1:22429333-22580625 GCF_037043125.1 Eumetopias jubatus | reverse complement strand
TAATTTAAATTGTTATCTCAACATCCTTAAAGTCAAACTAATACTACATTGAGTTGACCAATAATCTTCAATTCCAGACAAAAATAATTGCAATATTCCTGCTTATATTTAATACATTATAAAGTGGCCATAAATTAATAAGTAAAAAGATGGGTAAATGCTTTTGCATTATGTAAATATATGTGCTTATCATGAAGGACTAAAAGGGTGGAAGCACATGTATGCAAGATTCACCAATGTGATTTTGTTCGTAAAGAAAAAAGATAGTATAAGTTTGTCCTAAAGTAAGAAGTGTTCAATTGTTCCAGATAAAAGATATTAAAACATAAAGTTGGAAGTATGGTATAACTGTAGACTGCATGATGAGAAATAAACCATTTGTGTAAGATTATAATACCTATAAAAATAAGATGGGAAGAATCAATTAAATTGGTTAAAATTTTGGACAAAGTTGGTAAAATATAATGAATATATTCATAAGGACAAAAAAGGCTTCTGAATCATTTCCCATAAAGTGTTTTATAAATAATACATATGGAACATAAAGTTATAATTTTATATATCCTTATACTAAAATAGAAGTTAATCTGTAACCAAGACCATTGGAACAAGGTATCTCCATGCTGGAGCCGGGGACTACTACAGGCTTCTGTGCTTCTCTCCACTTCTATTTTCTATTTTCCTGGCAATATTCATCTTTGAAAATTGGGGTTTGATATTTTTAATAGATGCCTCTTAACATTTGGTTCTTTTCAATAGCTAGATCTTTAGCAACAGATATAAGATGAATTCTTGAGAAACTGGCATTATTAAGCAATCTGTAACCAAAGTAAAAGGACAATTCCACTTGTTTATCTAAAGCAGATACAAATAGATGATAGAGCAGGTTTTCATGGTCTAGATCTGATGTCTAGGATTATGGCTTGGAAGTACCTTCTACAATTTAATGAGAATCCCTTTAGTGTTTGTGCTACAGTGACCAGGTTTGTGAACTTCAGAGTAATATATAGTGCTGTATAACTTCACATTTGGCAGGGAATGCCAAATGATTCAAAAAACAGTCATCGAACCAAAGGAATAAGCAGGACTTGTAAATGTGAAAACAACTACCATTAAAAGAACTATTCTTGTTCCTGGCCTATCAAACAGCAGCACAACAAATAATAATAAATCTCAAAGATGAGTTTGTTTTTCAGCATATTACTAGAAAATGTCCATAAATTGAGAACTGAGAATTAAAATTTTTAAAAGCAAAAACATAACACACAACTTACAAAACCATAACATGGTTTCAGCCATAAAGTGTAAATGGTACCAGACTTATCCAAACTCCATAAACACCTAAAACCAGATTAACAATTGTTTTAGACACGGGATAAGGGATCTCACTGGACTATGATCTCTATCAGAAGGGAGTAAAGCAAGCTCTGATATCATCATAGTGTTCTGCATGAAGACTCTTTACAGAACACAGTACCTTTTGTGGGATGGAAAACACAAGAAGATCACAGTAATTTCACCAATGTAAGGACACACATATCAGAGTTTAGGAAAGTGGAGGAGGCTGAAACTTTAATGGCAGAGTACCAGAGAAAAGGAAGAAACTCAGAGACCAAATTTTCAAAACATGTATATGGGCTCCCTTTGCCTTGGGATAAATACAGAAAAGGGCAAGAATCCTTAAGCCCAGTCAAAGAAAAACTACCAGGCAATGTAAAACTATAGGGAGGCTATAAGTGGAAGAATACCCAAAGCTGACAATGCTAGAGCAAATCATCTAGAGGATAGAGATATTTTTAAACACAAGCAACATTTTGTAGAAATCCCAGAGAAGTTACACCTTTAAACAGGGTTAAAGTAGTGTTACAGCAAAGGTAACCACAGATTAGCCCTAAAGAACTTTGAAAGAGTAAAGTTGATTTACAAGTTAATTAAATATGTGGTAAAAAACAAAATAAAAAAACGTATATTATATATAGTATTCAACAAAGTAAATCACATGGTCTTAAAATTGCCAAAAATTACTGGACATGTGAAGAAGCAAGACTATATGACACATAATCAATTAGTAAAATATTATAGAATCAACATAAAAGAACTTTAAGAGTGCTATTATGAATATATACTCATGGATAAAAATGAAAACATAAAAATATTGGAAACAGATTATAAAAAAATCATCTTGAACTTCTAAAGGTGAAAAATACAATATCTAAAATGAAGTTTTAGGAAAATCAGACACTAGAGAAGAAAAAGTTGGTGAAATTGAAGACGTCACAAAAAAACTAACCACACAGAGAAAAACATTAGCTAAGAAAATAAAGAATTTCAGTCATGTGAGGAAAAACATCAAGTGGTCTAACATGTATAATTATAATAGAAGAGCAAATGTACATAGCAGAAGGGAGAAAATCGTTAAAGAAATAAAGAATACATACTTTTCAATTTGATGAAAATTATAAATTCACATATCCACAAAGCTCAACAAGACCCAAGAATAAATGCAAAGAAAAGTATAACAAAGCATAAAATAATAAAATTTCTATAAAGCTAATGATAAAGAGACATATTACTTAGAGAGTGACAGGAATAAAAACAGCCATGCATATCTTTTTAGAAAAAAAATTCCAACCAGATAAACAATGTAGTAACATCTGGAAAGTTCTAGTGGAAGACAAAAACATTAACCAATTATGATACAAGTTTAAGTAGTTATCTGAGCCTAGGCCAAAACAGTGTTTAGTGTTGGTTGGTTGGTTGGTTGGTTGGTTGGTTGGTTGGTTGGCTGGTTGGTTTAGTACCCATTCAGAAGGTCTAAATGTGACTGGTTGAAATCCTGGTATTTTAGTTACATTCCAAATAGAAAGAAAGTCATAATGACTATGAAAGTTGAGAATAAACAAATTGAAAATATATTTAGTCAAAAAGTAACAAAGAGAAATTTGGTATAGGTATGTTAACTTAAGACAGGAATAAACATTAAGGCAAGAACATTAAGGCAAAGAACATTAATAAAGAAATTATGATTAATACTCATTGAATCAGAAGAATATAATAATATAAATTTATAATGACCACAAATGCATGTAAATAAATGAATAAACAAAAATACATACATGAATAAAGTATTCTAATATATATAAAAACACAATAATATTAGATAGTGACAGTACACTCTCAGTGACTGGAAATAAAACAAACTAGAAGAGTCTATATGAAAAAGACTTAAAGAACATGGTAACAAATTCGGCCTGAAGAACATAAACCAAACACTGCCATCTACTTGAAGTGCATACAGAGACAAATTTATAAGTTAAAGAATTTAGAGTAATAATAACAGATTCAACTAATGAAAGAAGAATAAAATAAAAAAAGAACAAAAATGAATGAAGCAAAACAAACAAACAAACAAAAAGCACAAAGATTAAACACAGGGAAATAACAAAGCCATAGTTGATTATTTGAAAAGACAATTTAGAAAGTTGATGGATGTTTTAAAATGATTATTAAATAATGCTAAAGAGAATAGGAACACACAAAGAATGCTTTTTATAGAATACAAAATTGCAAAACTGATCATGTCTTAGACAACAAAAGAAATCTCAATCCTGTCTAAAATGATTTAGAAACAGAGATGGCAATCTCTGCTAGGCAGTGATAAATCTAAGTAGTATTAATAAATTAGAAAAACAGAACCCCACTTCCTGGCTTGATGGGAACATTCTTAACTCTTGGATAAAAGAAGAAAGAAAACCCAAAATATCAGGAAAATATATTTATTTGCAAGTGGTATATTCTGGTTTATATAAAAGAAATTCCCACTTCAATTCTCAAAATAGTCTCTTAGTTCATTTGTCAAAAGGTTTTATTTAGTTTTACATATATATAATCAGATGACCTGAAACAAGCACTTTTTTTTCTCTTTGACCATTTTATTTTACTTCTTTATTTTTAGCATTATTTTTGCTTCTCTTGTTTTATTTGAGAGTCTCTTTCATTGGCTTCCTTAGAATGTCATATGCAAATAATATTTAGAGAATCAGCATGTCACTATTTTTATTAATAGCCTCCTGTATACTTTCTAGCTTAGCTAAACAGTGTTGTATAACCTCAGCATTATTGACACGTGGGGGTGGAAATTAGTTTTGGGGGCCTGTGGGGCCTGTCCTGGGCATTGTAGGATGTCTATCAGCACTCTGGCCCTTCCTCATTAGATACCAGAGGCAACACTCCCAGTTCTGACAACCAGTCTTGTCACCATATGTTGCCAAGTGTTTCCTAAGAAGGGGCTAGGTGTAATGTTTTTGATTGTATAGAATTCTCTGCTCTGTGTAGCAGCCAGCCTCCAAAGGGCCCTCATGACTCGCTTCCTGCTATTCACATCTGTTTAGTTCACTCTCACACTTTTCCAGTTAGTCTTTGTGAATAATGGTCACAAATGCTAATGGTATTTGGCAGACATGATGGTATTATGTCACTACAAATATTGGGTTATAAAAAGACCATACCTGCCATTTTGGATTCTCTTTCTCTTTCTCAAATCACTTGCTCAAGCTACCATGTTGTAAACAGCCCAATGGAGAGCTCACATGATGGGGATCAGAAACCTCTGTCAAACTTCAGTGAGGAACTGAGGCTACCAACAATGGAAATGAAGTAGGAAGCAGATTCGTTAGCTCCAGTTGAACTTGGGCATGAATGAAGACCTGGCAGCTTAACTGCTGCCTCACGAGAGACCCAGAGGCAGAACTATGCAACTGAACTATTACCAAATTTCTGATCCACGAAAATTTTAATATAATAAGCATTTGCTGGTTTAAGTTGCTAAGTAGTGAGGTAATTCATTACACAGCAATACTTAGAAAATCCCTGGAAAGCATAGTTTTTTCAGATCTCTATGCCTTTTCTCAGTCTACTACTGTAACATCTTATGTTCCATTTCTGTCTACAGTTGCTCAAATTATTTTTCATGACCAAGATATGATACATTTTCCTGAAGACTACATTGCAATGAGAAGCCTGTTTAAAGTTCTCTTACAAAAATTATAACCAGTAACTATTTATATACATTCGGTGCTCATTTTCATTCTTACCTATTTTTACAGATACCCAATTGGTGAGTACATAAGAATGTATAAATTGTTACACTGTATAAGTTATGTAAAGCAAAAACAAAAACAAAAGACATTTGGTAAACCCAAATCCTGAAAACAAGGCAATGGTTTTGTCAGATGACATAAATCTCTTCATAATCACAGCCATTCCATTTTAAATACAGACATAACTTAGAGCAACTTGTAAGATCAGAGTAGCGGCTCATAGATTCACAAGCCAGTAATGAACCTGAATTCTAAAAGCACAGACTACCTGTTAAGTCGGTGGGCTTGGAAAATGCATGTAGAGTTTAATGATAATATTGAACAATTCCCACAGTAATACATTACTAGGGATATAGTAAGTGCTATAGGTGAGTAGTAAGTTCAGTTTGCTTTCCCATCACCCTTTTTATTAAGTTATGTTATGTACCATTTTTCATAAAATATCTTTGCATTGAACTTTTTCCTATACACTTGTATTTGTGTATCTCCAATACACAACATGCTTGCTGGTTCTACCTATTTATATCTAGCCATTTGTAGTGTTTCCAAATATTAAGTTTTATAGTGATTTCTCTCTGTATATAATTATCTACTCTCTGACAGTCTAAGATCCTCACACCTCCTGTAACATAATGCAATGTATGTTTTGTCTCATTTTGTTCTCTTTATCAACTGCGCTTTAAATTAGTCTCAAGCCTTATTTTCCAGTTCTTTGTTCTTATTCTCACCAAATAAAATATTGTTCAACACAAGATATGTGATAATATATATATAAAAATTGAGTGATTTCTAATTTGTTATGGTATATATACCTCTATGAAGCCATAGCCAGGACAGTATACACTCCTTGGATCTAATATTTGATAATTCCAAATACAATGAAAATATTTAACAAACATTTTTTTTGTACTGAAAGAAGAGCAATTGTGGCTCTTTCTATTTAACATAAAAACAGACTTTTAGTACATGTTCTGTTGATGGTAATATATAAGCAAGGAACCTAATGCACCATTTTCTAACCATAGTAAATGAAACTTTATTTTCACTCTATACTTCAAGATTAGAATGACATTTTGTGACATTCAAAGGTCAGATACTTTTGGTCACTGATGTTATTTTAAACCATCTATAAGGGTGCCTTCTTTAAAATATGTTTCCTTTTGCCCTAATCAAAATATCTAATATTTTTTAAAAGCAACTTCACTTAATAGCACCAAGCATAGAGCCATTCACATTGTTAATCACTGTGTGGTGATATTCAACAGAACCTATGAAGCTCAAACAGCTTTCAGAGTTTTTGTCAGAAAAATAATATTATTAATCCATTATATCATCTAACTACTATATGATTCAAGAGAGCAATTAATTTCACTCACAAATAACACATTGCATTACAAAGCATTACATATTCTCAAACCCAATTCAGAAGCTATTCCATCCATCTAATCTTCACTGTTTCCCAGTTCAATGATGAGCCACTTTGTCTCTGTGCACCCAGCCCAGTTACGCCTGAGTATCAGTGTTTTCTACGTTTATCTTGAATAGAAGTTGTTCCAGTTCATGTAACCCCAATCCTTCTTTGGACCATGATTTATAAACCTGTGTGTATTTATGTGTATGTATTTATACGTAAAATGATGTTTTAATCATCTAGTACCTAATTATTTTGGAGTGAGTTTTGAAGAAGGATTCTTCTTTATTACCAACAGTGGAAGAATTACTAATTTATTTAAAATGATGTGCATTGCATTATGAATTATGTTAAGCCTAGAAGTCACTTAAATATGAAAATGTATAAATAATATTAACATTGATGAACAGTTTATTCAAGTGTGTGTTAATGTGTAAAAGGACACACACATATGAAAATGTGTAAGTAATATTAACATTCATATGAAGTTTATTTTCTGAAATGGGAATTAACAAATCCAAATTTTGTACACAGATCATTGGATTTCAAGGCAGGTATAAGCATATAATCTGTCTTAGATGGGGTAAAATAATCTCTTAAAATCTAGTCACTTAAAAGAAAATTCCTTGAGATAGTATTCAAATGTCTACTAACTCACTCTCATTGTTGAAAAAATTACTCTAAATCCTAAAAACCTGCATTATTCCCTGGAGGTTATATTATAATCCACAGTAATTTAGAACTTTTTCAATTAAAAATGATATAAAATTATCACCTCCTATTTTATTTTCACAGTTATCTAACTCTGCATTTGACTTACTCCCATGTATTTTTTTTACCACTCCTTTTAAAGTAATATATATATATATATAGGATTTTAGTATGTCTTCTCTATTATAAATTCTCTCTATTCATATTAAGGTAAGATATTTGGGAAGTCATTACATTAAAAGTATTTTTTGCGAAACTCTAACAGAGAAATATGCTTTAAAGGGTATTAGAAAAACTACCAAGTAACAAAGTTATTTTCTGGTGAAAGAAAGAGGCAAAGGAAGAGGAAAAAATGGAGATGGTAACTGTTAAAAGGAAGGGGGGTGTGAAACATCTCCAGAGGCCTGCCTCCAGAGCACTCTGGCTTGGTTAGTGTTGTCACTTTTGTTGTCTGTGTCTTATTCAAAGCTAAAGACACAGCAGCCTCTATATGATGTAGGGAGGCAGAAAGGTTCAGGGGTGAGTGCAAGATAGGAAGCAAATGACACACCTGTGTGGAGAAGACATACCAGTTCAGTGGAGGAAGAATCCCGTGTGCTTCCAAGATGCAACCTGTACTAATGTTGAGTCTAAAAAGAACTAGGAGGCTTACTTAACATGGAACTAAATACACCTCAAGCACTGATCATCCTAAGAAATAAAGCATCAGGCATTGCTGATGCAAAAAATTCATTATATAACTGTGGTTCCTGAAGACTTTCATTTTTGTAATGCAAACTTTCCACTTAATGATTTACATACCAGCAAAATAATATTTCCATTAATTACAGACATTCACATTGGCATTGCTGTACATTGGCAGAACTTGCTTGGCATTTTAGATCTCTGCATGAGTAGTGAGATGGGGAATTTTGTCACTACTCCATAAAGTATATTATCAAAAAAACTAATTATTAAAACATGCATGTATTGTGGAACAGTACATTCATATAGTGACTGAATTAACAATACACTGTTGGTCAAAATTCTTTTCTTATATTCCCTAATTTTATAATAATTCATAGTTATACATATTACAAAAAAACTAGTCTCTTTGAATATGGTTATAGAAATGGTAAATGGTTATGTAATAACCGAACAAGGAATTGAAGATGATAATAATAACCAGAACAGAATGACCAAATTTGTTTTGTGGCTGCTAGTAGATTCTTAGGATATTTTTCTTTTTGTTTTGCTTTATTTAGTTGAGGAAGGCAATTTTATCTACTGCTTTTTGGTTGCTAGTAAATTCTCTGAGGGGAGCAAAATCATCAATGATAAATTATCTTGAGAATAACTGAGTAGTACCTATTAATATTTCTGATTTTTCATAATTCTAAGAACAATAAACATACAAAAAGAGTAAAATGAAATAAATGGGAGGCAGAAACATGAAATTTTAAGGTCGTATCAACTGGTAACATGATATTTTATGTTTAAAACATAGCATATTTTTCAGATACATCTTTAAGAAAAAGGGAGTTGTCAAGGACACTCAGAAATAATGTGCTGACCCGGAAAACAATTAGCATATTATAATGCAGTGTATTTGGATGGAATGTTAATTTTAAAATATTTACAATACAAAATGCTTCCCCTGAGATCCCATAGGTTTAAAATAGGCATTGTACTTTCATCTGACATTTAATTTTTTTTCTCTACCACTTATTATGCATACTCTTTTCCATAGTTTTGTCCATTAAAGTTTCATATTCAAACATGTAATAGAGAATTGAATCTAAAAAATATGACAGTTCAAAAAAGCACAGTTAAAGACTCTTTAAAAGTAAATGTTATTTAGTATACTTAAAGTATTATAGTACACAAACTTTGGATTTTGTACCTGGTTAATTAAAATCATATTGCTGATATAAGCAGAATGAATTAATACAGTAATAAGAAAATTATTATTACCTCACTAGTACATTTCTCACTGACTCTAAAATATCTTATTTTCCCCTGCTACATTTCTTTATCATCCATTTATTTTTTATTTAAATGGGTAATTATACACATATATTGTGAGTATATTTTAATACTCTGCATACTAGAGATTCCATAAGTTAAATTCCTGTTTCAAAACAATACCTAGACATAAATAAAAATGATGTCACCTGAAGACATACACCTCAATGAAGCAGTCATTGCAACCTAGCTCAGGATCAGTAATTCCTATTATTCTTTTTGTTTGTTCACTTGTTTGTTTTTAATTCAAGACATTATACTTGCCAAAGAAAGGAAATGATTTTCCTCTGCCTAGCCAGATATCTGAGATTGCAAGTAACCTTCATCCATCTCACTTTAAAGAAAATAAAGGAATTAATTCATAGGTTTGACAATGGCTAGGTAATTAGAGGAATCTTGGCAAATTAAGTGTATATGTAATGTAGATACCTATTCTGGATTATGTGTAGACTATTTTAAACTATGCCTTAGTGATAAAGGAAAAATCTTTAACATATAAATAAAAATAAAATGAAAGCACAGGAGTGTTTTAATACTAAGAAATCATTAAATACCTTGATTTCTACAGTCATAAAAAAATTAAAAACTAAACAGAGATAATAAGTCGAATTGATAATAGTATTACATACTACAATCTTTCTCTTTATTTCTTTGCATTTTCCTAATTTTTTTTCAAATTGTTAAGGTTACTTCTTTCAAAGGAAAATCCAATACATTTTTCTTAAGAGTTTAATTTACCTATAGGTCATTTAAAAGGAGGGGGTAACAAGGTGATGGCTATTAAGGAGGGCATGTGTTGTGATGTGTACTGGGTATTATACATAACTAATGAATCACTGAACACTACATCAAAAATTAATGATATACTATACAGAGGCTAACTGGACATAATAAAAACATTAAATTAAATTAAATTTAAAAAAAAAGTACTAAAATGGCTTGAATTTAAGAATAAATTAAATGATTCAATATATGTCATTTTGTAATAAGAAGGAAAGTCTCCAGTGAGAGTTAATGTTTTTAGGCTAATGTAAACTTCTGGCTTTGTTTAAATTTGTGTTTATTAATAAATTGTGTGAAAATGCACTAACTCACCTGAATAAGCAAAACATCTTGAATCGGGATAGAAATTTGATTGCAGCTAAGACAGAATCTGAAATTAAAAATTAACAATTTATCACATTTGTTCAACATTGATTCACCTTTTCCTGGAATGAATTTAGATGGGTTAATATTTCACTATCATTACATAAAAATTGATATGCTTCTAATATATAAACTATAGTAAGTAAAATTAAAATATTAGAATTTGTAAAACTATTAATGACCCAAGTGATCTTAGTATTAAAAGGGTAACGTATACAAAGGTAAAGAATTTTTAAAAAACACTATCATAGGTGTGCCTGGGTGACTCAGTTAAGTGTCTGACATCAGCTCAGGTCATGATCCTGGGGTCCTAGGATGAGCCCTGTGTGGAGCCAGGCCTTGGGCTCCTTGCTAGTCTGGTAGATGGCTTGTCCCTCTTCCTCTGCCCCTCTCCCCACTTTTGCTCTTTCTCTCTCAAATAAAGTAAATAAAATGTTTAAAAAAAATACTAACATTACACCTTAAAAAAGTTCACTTTCATAGGTATTTATTCACATAGGAATTCCTTTTGGCTGTTGAACAAATAACAGGGGTGCTATGATTTTTTCATTAATATTCTAATAAGCTACCATGACTACCCATCTTTCCCTGTTGTTAGATAAATATTCTGAAAGCATATATTCAAAAATAGTTATTATTATTTTTAAGAATGAAGTCTGATTTGGAAACATATTTACAATTACAATGTTTCTCATAAAAATTCTACCAGTCATGTGTTTAAGCTTGGTGCATAATCATGGCATATATTGAGTTTCTTTGTTTGGGTTTTTAAACTATTTTTTCTGTAATGGATTTATATACCCAGTCCATATTCGTTATTAGATCCTTCCCCACTCAACTTGTTTAATCAATTTATAAATTACGAGGGGAGGAGCAAGATGGTGGAGGAGTAGGAGACCTAAATTTTGTCTGGTCCCAGGAATTCAGCTAGATAGGGATAAAAAAATTCTGAACCCTTATGAACTCAACAGGAGATCGAAGAAAAGTCTTCTAACAGACCAAAATATACCCTAAATCTCTAGTGTATGGCTTTGTTCTATTCTCCCACCTGATCACATATGCTTCCCCCCCTTTTTATAAATCCTCTTTTCTTTTTTCAACAACTTCTTATCAATTCCTTTTATAAAATCTTTTATAACTTTCATCTTTATAATCATATTGCATGACTGTATTTACCCTTATTTTTGTACATATATAGGTTTTTCTTTCTTTAAAATTTTGGGAGTTTTTTTGTACATATATAGGTTTTTCTTTCTTTAAAATTTTGGGAGTCACTTTCATTAACAAATCAAAATAGGCCCAAAATCTAGTGCGTGGCACTGATCTATGCAAGAGCCTGATCATATTTGATCATATTCTGTTTGTTTTTTGTTTTGTTTTATCTTCTTTTTTTCTTCTTTCATCCTTTCCCTTTCTTTTCCCCCAGTTTCAGGTCTCTTCTGATTTGTTTAGTGTATATTTTTCTGGGGTCATTGTTACCCTTTTAGCATTTTGTTCTCTCATTCATCTATTCTCTACTGGACAAAATGACAAGACAGAAAAAATCACCTCAAAAAAAGAACAAGAGGCAGTACTGACTGCCAGGGACCGATTCAATATGGACATTAGTATGATGTCGGAACTAGAGTTCAGAATGACGATTTTAAACATATTAGCTGGGCTTGAAAAAAGCATGGAAGATATTAGAGAAACCCTTTCTGGAGAAATAAAAGAGCTAAAATCTAACCAAGTTGAAACCAAAAGGCTATCAATGAGGTGCAATCAAAAATGGAGGCTCTAACTGCTAGGATAAGTGAGCCAGAAGAGAGAACTAGTCATATAGAAGACCAAATGATGGAAAATAAAGAAGGTGAAAAAAAAGAGATAAACAACTACTGGATCATGAGGGCAGAATTCGAGAGATAAGTGATATCAAAAGACAAAACAATAATAGAATAATTGGGATCCCAGAAGAAGAAGAAAAAGAGAGGGGGGGCAGACGGTATATTGGAGTAAATTATAGCAGAGAACCCCCCTCAAAATCAATAAAAATAAGTCAACACCCCGACATCTAATAGTAAAACTCACAAGTCTCAGAGACAAAGAATATCCTGAAAGCAGCTCGGGAGAAGATATCTGTAACCTACAATGGTAGAAACATGAGATTGGCACCAGACCTATCCACAGAGACCTGGCAGGCCAGAAAGGACTGGCATGATATATTCAGAGCACTAAAGGAGAAAAATATGCAGCCAAGAATATTATATCCAGCTAGGTTGTCACTGAAAATAGAAAGAGAGATAAAAAACTTCCAGGACAAACGAAAACTAAAGGAATTTGCAAACACGAAACTAGTCCTACAAGAAATATTGAAAGGGGTCCTCCAAGCAAAGAGAGAGCCTAAAAGTAACACAGACCAGAAAGGAACACAGACAATATATAGTAACAGTCACCTTACAGGAAATACAATGGCACTAAATTCATATCTTTCTATAGTTACCCTGAATGTAAATGGGCTAAATGTCCCAATCAAAAGACACAGGCTATCAGATTGGATTAAAAAACAAGACCCATCGATATGCTGTCTGCAAGAGACTCATTTTAGACCCAAAGACACCCCAAGATTGAAAGTGACAGGGTGGAAAATATTTACCATGCTAATGGACACCAAAAGAAAGCTAGGGTGGCAATCCTTATATCAGATAAATTAGATTTTAAACCAAAGACAATAATAAGAGATGAGAAAGGGCACTATATCCTACTTAAAGGGTCTATCCACCAAGAAGATCTAACAACTGTAAATATCTATGCCCCGAACATGGGAGCACCAATTATATAAGCCAATCAATAAAAAAAATCAAAGAGACACATAATCAAAAATACAATAATAGTGGGGGACTTTAACACCCCCTCACTAAAATGGACATATCATCTAAGCAAAAGATCAACAAGGAAATAAAGACTTTAAATGACACCCTGGACCAAATGGACTTCACAGATATATTCCAAACATACCATCCCAAAGCAACAGAATACACATTCTTCTCTGGTGCCCATGGAACATTCTTCAGAGTAGATCACATCCTAGGTCACAAATCAGGTCTCATCTGGTACCAAAAGATTGGGATCATTCCCTGCATATATTCAGACCACAATGCTTTGAAACTAGAACTCAATCACAAGAGGAAAGTTGGAAAGAACTCAAATACATGGAGGTTAAAGAGCATCCTACTAAAGAATGAATGGGTCAACCAAGAAATAAAAGAAGAATTAAAAAAATTCGTGGAAACAAATGAAAATGAAAACATAACTGTTCAAAATCTTTGGGATGCAGCAAAGGCAGTCCTAAGAGGAAAGTATATAGCAATACAAGCCTTTCTCAAGAAACAAGAAAGGTCTTAAATACACAACCTAATCCTACACTAAAAGGAGCTGGAGAAAGAAAAGCAAATAAAGTCTAAACCCCGCAGGAGAGGAAAATAATAAAGATCAGAGCAGAAATCAATGAAATAGAAACCAAAAGAACAGTAGAACAGATCAACAAAACTAGGAGCTGGTTCTTTGAAAGAATTAAAGACTGATAAACCCCTGCCCAGACTTATCAAAAAGAAAAGAGAAATGACCCAAATCAATAAAATCATGAATGAAAGAGATCACAACCAACACCAAAGAAATACAAACAATTATAAGAACATATTATGAGCAACTATATGCCAATAAATTAGATAATCTGGAAGAAATGGATGCATTCCTAGAGATGTATCAACTACCAAAACTGAACCAGGAAGAAACAGAAAACCGGAACAGACCTATAACCACTAAGGAAATGGAAGCAGTCATCAAAAATCTCCCAACAAATAAAAGTCCAGGGCCAGATAGCTTCTCAAGGGAATTCTACCAAACATTAAAGAAGAATTAATACCTATTCTTCTGAAACTGTTCCAAAAAATAGAAATGGAAGGAAAACTTCCAAACTTGTTTTATGAGGCCACCATTACCTTGATCCCCAAAACAAAGACCCCATCAAAAAGGAGAATTACAGACCAATATCCTTGATGAACATGGATGCAAAAATTCTCACCAATATACTAACCAATAAGATCCGACAGTACATTAAAAGGATTAGTCACCACGACCAAGTGGGATTTATCCCTGGGCTACAAGGTTGGTTCAACATACACAATTAATCAATGTGATACAATACATTAATAAAAGAAAGAACAAGAAACATATGATCCTCTCAATAGATGCAGAGAAAGCATTTGACAAAGTACACCACCCTTTCTTGATCAAAACTCTTCAGAATATAAGGATAAAGGGTACATACCTCCATATCATAAAAGCCATCTATGAAAAACCCACAGCAAATATCATTCTCAATGGGGAAAAACTGAGAGCTTTCTCCCTTAGATCAGGAACACGGCAGGGATGTCCACTATCACCACTGCTATTCAACATAGTATTAGGAGTCCTAGCCACAGCAATCAGACAACAAAAAGAAATAAATGGCATCCGAATTGGCAAAGAAGAAGTCAAACTCTCACTCTTTGCAGATGATATGATACTTTATGTGGAAAACCCAAAAGACTCCACCCCAAAACTGCTAGAACTCATACAGGAATTCAATAAAGTGGCAGGATATAAAATCAATGCACAGAAATCAGTGGCATTCCTATACACCAACAACAAGACAGAAGACAGAGAAATTAAGGCGTTGATCCCATTTACAATTGCACCCAAAACCATAAGATACCTAGGAATAAATTTAACCAAGGATTTGAAGAATCTGTACTCAGAAAATTATAAAATACTCATGAAGGAAATTGAGGAAGACACAAAGAAATGGAAAAATGTTCCATGCTCGTTGATTGGGAGAATAATATTGTGAAGATATCAATGCTACCTAGAGCAAACTACACTTTCAATGCAATCCCCATCAAAATACCATCCACTTTTTTCAAAGAAATGGAACAAATAATCCTAAAATTTGTATGGAACCAGAAAAGACCCTGAATAGTCAGACAAATGTTGAAAAAGAAAAGCAAAGCTGGCGGCATCACAATTCCGGACTTCCAGCTCTATTACAAAGCTGTCATCATCAAGATAGTATGGTACTGGCACAAAAACAGACATATAGATCAATGAAACAGAATAGAGAGCCCAGAAATGGAACCTCAACTCTATGGTCAACTAATCTTCGACAAAGCAGGAAAGAATGTCTGATGGAAAAAATACAGTCTCGTCAACAAATGGTTTTGGGAAAATTGGACAGATACATGCAGAAGAATGAAACTGGACCATTTCCTTACACCACACAGAAAAGTAGACTCATAATGGTTGAAAGACCTCAATGTGAGACAGGAGTCCATCAAAATCCTAAAGGAGAACACAGGCAGCAACCTCTTCAACCTCAGCCACAGCAGCTTCTTCCTAGAAACAGTACCAAAGGCAAGGGAAGCAAGAGCAAAAATGAATTCTTGGGATTTCATCGAGATAAAAAGCTTTTGCACAGCAAAAGAAACAGTCAACAGAACCAAAAGACAACTGACAGAATGGGAGAAGATATTTGCAAATGACATATCAGATAAAGGGCTAGTATCCAAAATCTATAAAGAACTTATCACACTCAACACCCAAAGAACAAATGATCCAATCAAGAAATGGGCAGAAAACATGAACAGACATTTTTCCAAAGAAGACATCCAAATGGCCAACAGATACATGAAAAAGTGCTCAACGTCACTCGGCATTAGGGAAATCCAAATCAAAACCTCAATGAGATACCACCTCATACCAGTCAAAATGGCTAAAATTAACAAGTCAGGAAATGACAGATGTTGGCGGGAATGCGGAGAAAGGGGAACCGTCCTATACTGTTGGTAGGAATGCAAGCTGGTGCAACCACTCTGGAAAACAGTATGGAGGTTCCTCAAAAAGTTGAAAATAGAGCTACCGTACGACCCAGCAATTGCACTATTGGGTATTTACCCCTAAGATAAAAATGTAGGCATCCGAAGGGGTATGTGCATCCTAATGTTTATAGCAGCAATGTCCACATAGCCAAACTATGGAAAGAGCCAAGATGTCCATCAACAGATGAATGGATAAAGAAGAGGTGGTATACATATATACAATGGAATATTATGCAGCCATCAAAAGGAATGAAATCTTGCCATTTGCAATGATGTGGATGGAACTGGAGGGTATTATGCTGAGCGAAATAAGTCAATCAGAGCAAGACATGTATAATATGATCTCATTGATATGAGGGATTCTTAATCTCAGGAAACAAACAGAGGGTTGTTGGAGTGGTTGGGGGTGGGAGGGATGGGGTGGCTGGGTGATAGACATTGGGGAGGGTATGTGCTATGGTGAGTGCTATGAATTGTGTAAGACTGTTGAATCACAGACCTGTACCTCTGAAACAAATAATACTTTATATGTTAAAAAAAAAAAGAAGAAGATAGCAGGAAGGGAAAAATGAAGGAGGGGGAATCGGAGAGGGAGATGAACCATGAGAAACAATGGACTCTGAGAATCAAACAGAGTTCTAGAGGGAAGGGGGATGGGAGGATGGGTTAGCCTGGTGATGGGTATTAAAGAGGGCTCATACTGGATGCATCACTGGGTTTTATATGCGAACAATGAATCATGGAACACTATATCAAAAACTAATATGGGTATTAAAGAGGGTACATACTGGATGGAGCACTGGTTGTTATATGCAAACAATGAATCATGGAACACTACATCAAAAACTAGTGATGTAATATATGGTGATTAACATAACATAATAAAATAAAGTAAAATAAAATAAAATAAAAATTTATAAATTACATTTTCTTCATCCCCAAACTGTTTGAATTTTCTTTTAGTTAGTCAAATTACCTAGATGTCATTCAGTTTCATTTGCAACACCCCTCTGTCAATCATTTCTCATATGTATGAGCATTTCTGCACAAGTAACAAATATTTTTGTATTTCAGCTTAGTAATATTTTAGGACAAATTATTCTGTAGTATATTCTTTCTATTATTTTATTTTATTTTTATTTGAATTATATTAATTATGTAAATATATTGAGAAAGACTTTAAGCCTTCCATTCAGGACTATGCTTGAGATATAGTTCTTCAAACAGTAAGATATATAGGTTCTCTTTATATTCTTTGTAAAGTGTTGCATAGATTTTATAGAGTTTTTATAAATCATAACATATTTAAATGTTGAAATATAATTTCTCATTTTTTTGTGGATGCAGTTATATAATTTATACCATATGGTTATTTGGTCAATGTGTATATAGTCATGTTTTATTATATAATAGGTAATTCACCTAAGGTTATTTTATCTTGCTTCTTTGAAAAATAAATGAAAGAGGAATATGGGAAGTTCCAACCAAAACTTCCATAAATTATAAAAGCAATCTAGAATAAACACTAAAACATCATTCAAACTGTCAGCCAAACAGCTGCTGTACTAATGAGGAAAAGAGAATTTGACATACAGTATATCTGTATTCCTTTTTCTGATCATAACTCATTAGATATTTCATCTGTTGACACCAAAAGCTAGTTCTACAAACTATGATGGATGCAGTTAAAATAAAATACTAACATATAGTGGTCCATAAATAAAATGAAAGTGTTATAAAGGGCTTTATTTATACGTGGTAAGACGTTACAACATTTGCTTATTGATGAGCTTCATAAAATGTAGTTTAGTCCACTGGAAGATATGTAATTATGTAATAGTTATTTTAATATTAGAAGTAATTATTCAGATGTTACATGTATTTGGTTAATTGGGTTTCCATTTGCTAATGCAGCATCATTATGCTTCTTTCATCAGAACTAGAAACATAATTTATCTATTTTGTAATTTTAGAATATGACAAAAGTAATTATATTCTTATTTCAAGACATTAAACAAGACATTACTATAGTTCACTGAACAAGAAGATTTCATGAAACAATGACCATAGTTTCAACAATCCCAGGTGTCTACCCTTGAACAAAATATTTACTATCCTGTGTCCTAATGTCATTATCTCCAACATAATAAAGTCACCCAGGGTTCTTTAGCTCAGCTAAGCTTCTTCTGTTCTATTGGATACCCTTTACAAATAACAGTTATGTGAGGTGAACATAAGGAGATCTACCAGCAACATTCTCTGATATACAATTAAATGCTTATATGATAGGGTTATATTTGAAGATTAATTTTTCTTAGTCATCTTGGTTGCTATAATAAAACACCATGTACTGGATGGCTTAAGCAACAGACATTTATTTCTCACAGTTCTAGAGGCTAGGAACTCTGAGATCAGGGTACCACCACCCCACTGTCCATTAATAACATACAAACTCTTATTTATGACTTGGGTGTGGTGAATATGTCTTTTCTTCCATTTATGGGGGGGTTGAGAGCAATGAGAACACTGTTATGGGTTGAATTCTACAACCCCCAAAATTCATATGTTGATGTCATGATCCCAAGTCCTTTAGAATGTGCCCATCTTTGGAAATAGGGTCATGGCAAATGGAAGATGAGGTCATACTAGGATAAGATGAGCCCCTAATCTGTCTGGTATCCTTATGAAAAGGGGGTATCTGGGCACAGACACACACAAAGAGAATGCCATGTGAGGATGAAGGCAAGAACTGGGCAATGCAGCAAAAGCCATGGAAAGCCAGAGATGACCAGTGATCACCAGGAGCTGGGGAAGGGCCTGGAACAGATTCTCCCCCACAGCTTCCAGAAGGAACCAACCTTGTCAACACATTTATCTTAGATTTTAAGCTTCCAGAACTTTGAGACAGTAAATCTTTGTTGTTTAAATTAACCAGTTTGTGGTACTTTCTTATGATAGCACTAGCCAACTAACACAAACACTATCCTAAAGAATATTTATTCAAATAGGAAATGAATTCACTTGTGAAATACTCAGACTTTCTCAGGCCCTTTCCAGAACTAAATCTACAATATTTTTACCAGGTTATGAGAATATTTTAGCAATGGACTGACACTAGGTTAACTTCACTTCTATGGCTTAAAATATTTACCAAAGAGTTTTGTAAACAGTTCCAATTCTAAACTTGATTAGCAAGAGAGGAAAATATTTTGATGATGAATATCTAATTCCTTTCTTTTTAACAATTTGTACCACTCTGCCCAGAATTAAATATGTTGGTCATTTTGCATAAGCTACCATAGTCAGTTCACTATTGACCAGAAAATCTTTAATATGAACTGAGGAGAGGGGAAATATTTTATTTTACTGTATTTATTTATTTTTTTATTATTTTCAATTAGCCAACATATAATAACATTGTTAGTTTTTGATGCAGTGTTCAATTATTCACAGTTGTTATATTTTGTTTTATACATGAAAACGTTAGTCTATTACACAACAGTGATCTACAAGTAGATAAGCCACAATACCGTGGTTTTTACCAAGATTTAGGGACTACTTTGGTGCTGAAACTTGTCCTAAAGGTTTTTAAAACAATGTAACAGATCTTAGAAGCTTTGAGATCACACATAAATTAAGACCTGCTTTCTTTGTAAAATTCTGTGGTTAAAAATATGATTTGTATTTATAGTTTAACTTGCTGCAATTAAAATGAAATCAAAAATTAATAACCTATGTATTTTTTAAATTAATCTAAAATAAAAAGCTGCAAAAATTATTTTCACGCAACATAACAATATGTATCACCATAGTCTCTGGTAGTTTTTAGAATCTTGACCTTTGGACATCATGAGATTCCTACCTGGCACCACGTTTTAAATTTTATGACATTTTTGAAAGTTGTTATTATGATAGCCTTCTGGGCTGCTTTAAAGAAACAATGTTAACACTTACAAAAAATCTGTTTGTCTAGAGCAAGTTAGGATAGAGAAATATTTATGAAAATATATTTGAAAACACAGAATAACCATAAATCACAGTTAGTATTTCTTTTGAGTTGGCATTGCGTGATCTTCTTCCTGATGACTTCAAATTGTTAGTGTAGCTTCCAAAAGAGATTGATTTAGCCACTGTCTGTGAACTCAATGCTCAAAAATGTCTCATAAAATACACATGAGTTAAATCTTTTTTACTTTTATTATTGACATAAAAGAAACTGTATCCTGAAATGTCATAGCAATTATTGTTTTTAAAAACTCTCAATAAAAAAAAAATTAAGATTACTATAGCTGTCCCAAATTTAGTTTTCAGCCACATGTAAATAAAACCTAGCTCCTGGTGAATTTCTATAAAAAAGAATGACAACAACAACAACAGCAAAAATAACATGTAATTATTTAAATGATAAAGAAGGAAATCAAGGAGAAACAGTCAATTCAATAAACTGGCCAGAATTCAGATTGGTGTGGGAATGACTTAGGACATTATCTCCTGACATAATTAATATGGATAATTACTTTGACTACAAAGTATCCCTTTTGCTCTTATTCTTTTGTGGAACTCATTCTTGAAATTGTGTACATGAAGAAAACATACAATTTCTACTTGCAGGATCTTTTAATAATGATTAAATGATGAATTGTTTCATTCTGATATGTTCCCCACCTTAATATGTGGGACTGTGGCTATTACTTAGTTGAAGAGAAAAACATACAAGTAGGAAAAACACGATGTTTGTTATCTCCCGTTGTGGAACAAGTTATTCCAAAATTTAGCAAGTCAAGACAACCAACTTTTTTTTAGCTCACAGTTTCTGTGGTACCGGAAACCAGACAGTTTAGCTGTGTTTCTGGTTCAAGGTTTCTCATGAGATTGCAGGCAAGCTGTAAACCAAGGTTGTGGTTCTTGTCTGAAGTTTGACTGAGAGTGAGATTCTGCAACCCTGCTTACATTTATTTAGTTAGTAGCAGGCCTTAGTTTCTCATCATGCAGGCATCTCCATGAGGTTCCCTCATGGAACAACAAATGGCTTCCCAGGACAATGCAAGGCAAAGAAGAGAGAACACCAAAGACAGAAGCCATACCTTTTTATAACTTAACTTCTGTATGATATCACATATATTCTTCCATAATTTATTTGTTAAAAGTCAATCCATAAGTTTTTTTTTTTTTAAGATTTTATTTATTTATTTGACAGAGAGAGAATGAGGGATAGAGAGCACAAGAGAGAAGAGGATTAGAGGGAGAAGCACACTCCCCGCTGAGCGGGGAGCCCGATGCGGGACTCGATCCCGGGACTCCAGGATCATGACTTGAGCCCAAGGCAGTCGCTTAACCAACTGAGCCACCCAGGCGCCCGGAAGTCAATCTGTAAGTTTAGCCAACACGAGTGTAAGAAGGATTAACAGGTCTAACAGTAGGTGGGGATAACTGACACTAATCTTAGAGCTTGTCTACCACAATGATCCCAGGACATGTATATCCAATAAGTTATAAGCACTTCAGAAAAATAAAGGATACAGATGTGTTTTAAAAATAAAATTTAAGGGGCACCTAGGTGGCTAAGTTGGCTAAGTGTCTAACTCTTGATTTCAGCTCAGGTAATAATCTCATGGTTGTGAGATGGAGCCCCCGGTGGGGCTCAGTGCTGGGCGTGGAGCTTGCTTAAGATTCTCTCTCTCCTTTTTCCCCTCCCCCGACACTCTCCCTCTCTAAAAAAATGCTAATAATAAAATTAAAAAAAATTAATGTCTTTACTAATGAAAAACAATGAATACACACAGCATTATACACTTATTCAAAAGTATCTTACATTTTATAACATTTTATGTCTATTAAGTTACATAATACAACTTACATTATGTGATTTTTATACCATGGTATAAAAGACTGCTCCTTTAGGAGTTTGAGATAACTCAGCAAAGCAGTAAAAAGCTGATTTGTATAAAGGCCAAGGCTTGCTATGGAATTCATTTAAGAAAGACTTTGGTACTAAAACAAAACAAAAAAGACTTTGGTACTAATAGGCTTTAAAAATTACTAATAACGGGGCACCTGGGTGGCTCAGTGGGTTAAGTGTCTGCCTTCAGCTCAGGTCATGATCCCAGGGTCCTGAGATCGAGCCCCAAATTGAGCTCCCTGACCAGCGGGGAGTCTGTTTCTCCCTCTCCCTCTGCCTCTCTCCCCAGCTTGTACTCTCTCTCTCAAATAAACAAATAAAATCTTTAAAAAAAAGAATTATTAAAAACAACAGTTAGAGAGAGGATTTGCCCTTTAACTCCAAGATCAAAGTCAATAAAAGTAGGAATTCACCATGAAGGAGAGAGAAAAATCTCTGGGATTCACATTTTGTTGTGTTAAGAGATAACTTTATTTTCAAAGCATTTAACTCTGTTTCTTAAATTCCTCTAGCTAGGCCTATTATTATTTCAAATATATTTACAGAAGATGCTATTAAAATAAAGGGTGCATTTGACTTCCAGAAGAATAGCTATCAAAATTAATTGGTATAATTTTCACATTTACATCTGACAAAAGGAATTTTCCTTATTAGAGATTAAATGTGTTGAAATTAAAATAGACAGAAGCAAATCATCCAAGCATCCATGTGTGAAAAAAGGATTACTAAAGAATTTTAAAGAAAGGAAAATCTTCATAACTCATCTCAAATATTAAACACTAGAAAATAATTGCATAGAATAACTAGAAAAAAGGATTTTGTGATGTATAGCTTTTCAACTCAGCCACATAGCATCCATGTGTGAAACAACAGAAATATCTGATCATAGGTGTAATAATTGAGGAAACATAGCACCCATGTACATTTCCTGAGGGGAAAATGATTAAAAAATTAATCCATCAATTTATAAGACTAGGCAACAGTAAAGAACTATAAAATGGAAAAGTATAGTATAAGAGGAAATACAATAGGCATTGAAAGGAAGTAAACATTGTATTCTATCGGAATACATGTTATTAATGTGGAGATAAAAGAGAAGAGCCATAAATAATTTTTAAATAAACATATGAGAAACCAAAACAAAAAAATTTAATATTAAAATATGGATATGAAGCCTCACATATTGCCAATAAATAAAAGAATTTTGGAAGGACATAGGAAATGAGAATGCATATGTTTTGAAAATACATAGGTGATTACTAATAGATATCTTCTCTTTTCAATTAAAAATTATATAAATACAGGTGTAATAAGTTATAACTCTACTATTTGAAATAAATATAGAAAATATGATTTCCAAATTAATAACGGAAAATAATAGAAAATAGTTTAAGAAAATTTACAATCTTTGATTTTGCCAATCCATTTGCCCTTCTTCTTTGGCATAGCTCATCAATTTCAATTAACAAACATATTACCATTAAATGTGAACTAAAGCAAAGCAAATCAAAACATTGTTGAATACGTTCCAGATCACTAGGTTAAAAAAATTGTCACTTATTGAGTATATAATATAAAGATAAAAAAGCAAATAAAAATCAAGAAAGCATAGAAACGAAAATTGTGATATTTAAATAATATACACACTTTGCCAATAAATTAAAATGAATTTAAATTTCTTATTAAAAGAAAATAAGTTTGGTGAGGGTGTAGACAAAGGGGAACCCTCTTGCACTGTTGGTAAGAATGTAAACTGGTGCAGCCACTCTGGAAAACAGTATGGAGTTTCCTCAAAAAGTTGAAAACAAAACTACCTTATGATCCAGCAATTGCACTACTAGGTATTTACTCAAAGAATATAAAAATACTAATTCAAAGGGATACATGCACCCTGATGTTTATGACAGCATTATCTACAATAGTCAAATCATGGAAATAGCCCAAGTGTCCATTGGCTAATGAATGGTTAAATAAGAGGCTATATATATATATATATATGAAGAAATATTACTCAGCCATAAAAAGAATGAAATCTTGTCATTTGTTATGACATGGATGGAGCTAGAGTATAATGCTAGTGAAATAAGTTAGTCAGAGAAAGACAAATACCGTATGATTTCACTCATATGTGGAATTTAAGAAACAAAACAAAAGAGCAAAGGGGAAAAAAAAGAGAGAGAGTGGGAGGCAAACCAAGAAACAGATTTTTACCTATAGAGAAAAAACTGATGGTTACCAGAGGGCAGGTGGATAAGGGGATAAGTAAAACAGATGATGAGGATTAAGGAATACACTTGCTATGATGAGCCCTTACTGTTGAAGAGAAAAGTTGATTCACTATATTGTACACCTGAAATTAATATACTGTATGTTAACTAACTGGAATTCAAATGAAAAAAATTAAAAAGAAAAGAAAAAAATAATAAAATTAAGCTCTATGGCTTCAATAATAAAGGCATCAGTAATATAATGAATTAGAATATTTAAAGGGAATAGCAATACAGAAAACATTGAATTCTGCCTATAATGGATAACATTGTAATTGACCAGCCCACCCATCGATAAAACCAGAAAAACTGAAAAAAGTAAGAACATTATTATTTGAAGTTATCAGTGAATTACCCACAGAACAACTATTTCAGGAGCCAAGATTCTGAAAAGAAAGACATTGAGATAAAGAAAATATTTGGTTTCATTTTATCATCAAAATATTTACCAATTCTGACTGAAGAGAGTCTAAGAAGCTGAACAAAGTTTACAACATTTCTATATATTTATGTGGACTTCAAAAATGGAGTTAATGGCCCACAAAGGGAACCAGGAACCTGGTAAACATTGCAGGGTTCTTGAATGGACCTTAAAAGGCTAAACTTTGGAGTAAGATTGAAAGCAAAATTGACCAACTTACCCTAAACTAAAACCAATGAATAAACTCATTCTGCTACTTGATATAGTATACCTGTCTCTACCCTAATTATTGCTAAAATCAGAAGAAAATCTAACCTTGAAGAATATAATCTCATCCAGTAATTAAGATAACCTCTAAAGATTTTTTGTGTTATATTAATCATATTTCACCCCATATGTATAATCAAAAACAATCAGATTTTTAACAAAAAGATAACCTACTGGATGGAGAAAATATTCACAAATGATATATCCAATAGGGGGTTAAGATCCAAAATATATAAAGAACTTATATGACTCAACACCAAAAACCCCAAGTAATCCAAATTAAATATGGGCAGAGGACCTGAATGGATATTTTTCCAAAGAAGATACACAGATGACAAATAGACATGAAAAGGTGCTTAATATCACTAATCATCAGGGAAAAGCAAATCAAAACCACAATGGGATAATACCTTACACCTGTCAGAATGGCTAGAACCAAAAAGACAAGAAATAACAAGTGTTGACAAAGATGTGGAGCAAAAGGAACACTTGTTCACTGTTGATGGGAATGTAAATTGGTAGCCACTATGGAAAACAGTATGGAAATTCCTCAAAAAATTAAAAATAGAAATATAATATGATTCAGTAATTCCACTACTGCATATTTATCCAAAGAAAATGAAACCACTAATTCAAAAAGATATATGCACTCCTATGTTAGTGCAGCATTATTTACAATAGCTAAAATATGGAAGCAGGCAAGTGTCCATCAGTAGATGAATGGATAAAGAAGGTGTGATATATACTTGCAATGGGATATTACTCAGCCATAAAAAAGGATAAGATCTTGTCATTGGTGACAAAATGGATGGACCTAGGGGATATTATGGTAAATGAAATAGATAAGATAGAGAAAAACAAATACCATATGATTTTACATATGGTATTTGTAAAACCATATTTACCTAATGTGTGGAATCTAAAAACCAAAACAAATAAACAACAACAAAAAAAAGCAAAAACAAAAAGCAAAAACAGACCCATTAATACAGAGAACAAAATCATGGCTGCCAAAGGGGAGGAGGATGGGAGGATAGGCAAAATGGATAGAGGAATGGAAGATACAGGTTTCCACTTATGGGATGAATAAGTCGTGGGGATAAAAGACACAGCATAGGAAATATGTATGTCAGGGTATTGTAACAGTATTTACATGGTAACAGATGGTATCTACACTTTGTGATGAGCCTAGACTTGTATAGACTCAATGAATTATTATTTTGTATACCTGAAATTAACATAACATTGTGTGTCAACTATATTTAAATAAAAAATAAATAATAATCAGCTGTGAATTGTGCAAGACTGTTGAATCACAGATCTGTACCTCTGAAACAAATAATACAATATACGTTTAAAAAAAAAAGAAGAAGATAGCAGGAGGGGAAGAACGGAGGGGGGAAAATCGGAAGGGGAGACAAACCATGAGAGATGATGGACTCTGAAAAACAAACTGAGGGTTCTAGAGGGGAGGGAGGTGGGGGAATGGGTTAGCCTGGTGATGGGTATTAAGGAGGGCACGTTCTGCGTGGAGCACTGGGTGTTATACACAAACAATGAATCATGGAATGCTAAATCAAAAACTAATGATGTAATGTATGGTGATTAACATAACATAATAATAAAAAAATCAGTTCTAAAAAGTATGAATGGATCAAAATAGAAAAACAGACAATACAAACCCATATGAAATTTAGATATTTGAGCGTATTCAGTATTTAAAATAATTGTGATCAAATTGTTCAAGAAAGTAGAGAATAAAATTGAGAACTTGAGAAGAAATATGGAAGCCATAAGAAAGAATCAAATATAATAAATCAGGTTAAAAAACCCCAATATCAGATGAGACACAGCTGAAGAAATATTTAATAAAGCAGAATATAGGTGAGGACAAACTAAATTGTCATGTACAAAGTAAAAAAAGGGAAAAAAAGGAAATTAAAGAAAAAGCATCAGATCTATGTGGGACATGGCAAATCACAATCATATGTGGAATTAGATATCTAAAAGTATAAAAAAAAGAGAATGGGATCGAAACAATAATGGGGGGGCAGGGAAAGCCAAACAACTTTCTAGAAATGATATCATATTGTAGTGCTCCCTGAAAATAAAAATTTCAGTTAATGGAGAAAAAATATTGAAAAAAGAATATATATTTGCACATCTTAATTAATTGAAATAATGTAAGGTAAAAAATGAAACAGAACATAGAAATAGAGGAGAAACAAAAACTGTAAATGGAAAAAAGAAACTAAGAAAAAAATTGTAGCAATTAGAAAAACAAAATAAGAATGTGAGGGGGACTTGGATGGCTCAGTCAGAAGAGCATGTGATCTCAAGGTCATGTGTTCCAGCCCCACATTGGCTGTAGGGATTACTTAAATAAATAAAACTTAAAAAAAATAGTGTGAACTTGATTAATATATATTTGTTTATATTGAATACAAGCAGACTACTAGAGTTAAAAAGACAAAGATTAATCTCATTTAAATGTGGAAGCCAAAAAAAAAAAATTGAATTCATTGGTACAGAGAAGAGATTGGTAGATGCCAAAGATAGAAGGCAAGGGTTGGATAAAACGGGTAAAAGTGATTCAAAAATACAAATTTCCAGTTATAAAATAAACCAACCCTGAGTATATAATGAATAGCATGGTGACTGCAGTTAATAATACCGTATTGTATATTTCACAATAAATAAATAAATAAATAAATAAATAAATAAATAATATGTTTTCACAAGAAAAATTGTAACAATGTGTGGTGATGGATATTAACTAGATTTACTGTGTGAACATTTTGTAATATATGCCTACATCAAATAATTATGTTGTACAGCTGAAACTAATATAATGATACATGTCAATTATATCTCATTGAAAAAAAGAAGAAGAGGAATGAACACCCAGAGATCTCTCTCTCCATGCACTCACAAAGGAAAGTCCATGTGAGAACACAGAACAAAACTGTCTGCAAGCCAGAAGGAGAGGTCTCACCAGAAACCAACCATGCTGGTACTTTGATCTTGGACTCCAGCCTCCAGAATTATGAGAAACAAAAAACAAAAAACAAAAACAAAACAAAAAACACAATTGTTGTTTAAGCCACCCAGACTGAGGTATCTTGTATAGTCTGAGGTAAGTAATAAAAGTGTCTAAAAAGAGATGTCAAATTGGCAGTTGGACATAGGGGGCCAAAGTTCAGGAGAAAGGTCTAGTCTAGAGATATAAATTTGGGCATCACCATCAGAGAGATGGTATTTAAAGTCATGAGGTTAGATGAGATTGCCAATAGAGGCAGTGTGACACAGATGAAAACATGACAAAAGACCAGACCCCATGACCCTTCTATGGCTATATGTTGGGGAGATTAGGAGCAATCAACAAAGACTGAGAAGTGGTCAGTGAGATGGAAGGAAAATCAAGGAGTAACGGGTCCTAGGAACCAAACGAAGAGGAGAGAATGATCATCTGTGCTGGAGATGGGTTGCTGCTGATGGGTTAAGTAAGTTGAAAAGTGAGAAGTGACTATTGGATTGAGCAACATGGAGGTCACTGGTGACCCTGACAAGAACATTTGATTTATCTTGGGTCCCGTGATGATGAAGTAAAAAGGAAATCGAATGAATTCTATAAATATCATTACCTTTCAGAAAGAAATCTCCTAATTGCTCACAAATTTTTCTGGGAATTTATCATGTAAGTTCTTACAAAAGAGGTATTAGATAATAAAAGAGAGACAAATATTGTCAGAATAGATATGAAATAGATTAAAACAATTATATGCTACACTTAGAGTAAATACTTCCAATACAAGAATATAAAAAAAGGCTGAAAGTAAAAAAAAAAAGAGAAAAAAGTAGAAAAAAATACCAGAAAACACAAAACACATGAAAGCTGTCACAGTTATTTAACATGAGACAAAGTCAACATCATGGCAAGGGAATTACTAGAAATAAGGAAGAATATTTTGTTATAATATAAGGACTGATCCATTAGGAAGATAAAACACCTCTAAATTTGATGCACTTAATACCATAGTCTGAAATATATATATAATTTTTCTTGAAAGGAGAAACTGACACATCCTCATTCATAATGGATTATGTTAAAAATCACATATCTCAGGGGTGTCTGGGTGGCTCAGTTGATTAAGCAGATGACTTGATTTTGGCTCAGGTCATGAACTCAGAGTCCTGGAATCGAGCCCCACATTGGACTCCATGCTCAGTGGGGAGTCTGCTTTAAGATTCTCCCTCTGCCCCTCCCCCACTCTCGCAAATAAACAAATCTTTATTTATTTTATTTTTTTAAAGATTTTATTTATTTCACAGAGAGAGCACAAGCAGAGGGAGGGAGAGGGAGAAACAGGCTCCCTGCTGAGCAAGGAGCCCAATGTGGGACTCAATCCCAGGACCCTGGGATCATGACCCCGGCCAAAAGCAGCCGCTTAACCGACTGAGCCACCCAGGCGTCCCAATAAACAAATCTTTAAAAAAATAATTTATCTCAGTAAGTGATAGAACAAGCAGAAAAACAACAGAAAGTTCATAGAAGATTAGAAAAATTTTCAACAATTTGTTCTAAATTACACGTAAAGGACACTACACCCAATGAACACAGACTAAAAAAGATTTTCATAACCTTAGGCAATATTTACTACAATTAACAAGTTATCTGGCATAGCATGAATCTCAATATCTTTTAAAGAACTGAGTCATGTAAAGTTAGCTTTTTAAGCAGAACAAAATCTAACCAGAAATTAATTTAAAAAAAAAGTCAGCAAAACCTCAAATGGGAAAATTAGCAATGTATTAAAAATAACCTAGGGACAAAGGAATAGCTTAAGATAAATTTTATTGAAGGAACATATTAAATAATGAATATTAAGAATGAAAGAACATATTAGACATTTGAAAATACAGCAAAAAGCATGCCTAGAGGAAATCCATAATCTCATATTATTACAGAAAACGAAAAAAGTCATAAATCACTGATCTAAGCATATAGGCTACAAAATAAGAAAAGGAATTGAAAATGAAACCCCAAATATGAAAGGATTAAGTTATTTTTAAAATGAATGAAAATTAGTAAAATAGAAAATAAATATAAACCAGAGGATCAATGAAACAAAAGATAAAGTTTTTGTAAAGATTATGAAAATGTTAAGCCCAGGGGGAGAGGGGGGGCGGAGAAAAATGTAAGCATAAATTATCAATGTAAAGAATGAAAATTACAATATCATTACAGATCCTACAGGCAATAAAAGTAATAGGGCATTATAAAAACTTTATATCTTTAAACTTGAAAATCTAGATAGCAAAATACATTAAAATTGCCACAAGAAATACAATATGGAGTATTTATAAATTAAAAGCAATAAAAAATACTTCTGACATAGACTCAGATCATTTCATCACTGAGTATTCCAAATGTTTCAGGAAAAATAGCTTCAAGATCACGCAGAATCTTCTGGGTAAAAGAGAATGAGAAATGTGGTCTAAATTATTTTGTATTAAGTCAACATAACCTTGACCCCCAAATTGAAATAATCAATAATAAGAATAGTAACTCATTAAACAATGCCTTGTAAATATTGATAAAGACATCCTAAACAAATCTTAAGCAAAGCAAATTAAGTAATGCTTGAAAAGCATAATACCATATTTAATGTATTCCTGGAAAGAATGGTTGGTGAAATTGTTAAAATTCAATCAAAGTACTTTATAATATTAATAGAGTACAAAGGGAGAAAATCCTCTGATAATCCCAAAATTTGAAGGAAAAAATGATTTATAAAATGTAATATCTAGGGCGCCTGGGTGGCTCAGTTGGTTGAGCGACTGCCTTCGGCTCGGGTCAGGATCCCGGGGTCCTGGGATCGAGTCCTGCATCGGGCTCCCTGCTCCGCGGGGAGTCGGCTTCTCCCTCTGACCTTCCTCCCTCTCATGCTCTCTCTCTACCATTCTCCCTCTCTCTCAATAAATAAATAAAAAAATCTTTAAAAAAAAAAGATTAAAATGTAATATCTATTCAGAGGACTTTCAGGAAAGAAGACAGAGTATGAAGATCCTAAGCTCACCTAGTCCCAGGGATATTGCTAGATAACAACCATATCATATTGGTGTAAATAACCCAGAAAAAAGCTCAAGGACTGGCAGAACAGACTCTCCACAGCTAAATATAGAGAAGAGGATACATGGAAGAGGGCAGGGAGGGCAGATGTGGGCAGAACCCAAATGGACCTGCATGACTATACCCTGGAGGGAGGGATGCCTCAGTAAGGAGAAGGGAGAGAAACAGACCCTTACACCAAACATCCCAGGCATAGGCAACTGGCATAGGGAAGATGAATCCTCATAACTTCTGGCTTTGAAAATTAATAGCTTTTTTCCTAAGATGAAGAAAAGACAAGAATGTCCACTCTTGCCACTTTTATTCCACATACTTTGGAAGTCCTAACCATAGAAATCAGGCAAGAAAAAGAATTAAAAGCCATCCAAATTAGTAAGAAAGAAGTAAAATTTTCACTATTTGCAGATGACATGATAATTTATATAGAACCCTAAAGACTCCACCAAAAAGCTGCTAGAACTGATAAATAAATTCAGTAAGGTCACAGGATACAAAATTAATATGCAAATATTGGTTGCATTTCTGTACACTAATAATGAAGTACCAGAATGACAAATTAAGAAAACAATCCCACTTGCAATTGCAAAAAAAATAATGAAATACCTAAGAATAAACTAATCAAGGAAGCGAAAGACATGTACTCTAAAAACTATAAAACTGATAAAACAAATTGGAAGATAACACAAACAGATGGAAAGATATTCCCATGCTCATGAGTTGGAAGGCTAAATATTGTTAAAATGTCTATACTAAAAGTAATCTCTACATTTAATGCAATAACTATCAAAATACAGACAACATTTTTCACAGAAAGAGAATAAATAATCCTTAAATTTGTATGGAACCACAAAAGACTCCAAATAGCCAAAGCAATCCTGAAAGAGAGAAAAAAAAAAAGTGGAGGTATAATAATTTCAGATTTTAACATATACTACAAAGCTATAGTAATCAAAATGTATGTTACTCGTGCAAAAATAAACACACAGATCAATAGAACAGAAGAAAGAGCGCAAAAGCAAACCCACAATTACATGGTCAATTAATCTTCAACAAAGAAGGCAAAAATATGCAAAGGGGAAAAGATATGTCTCTTGAATAAATGGTTTTGGGAAAACTGGACAGCTACATGCAAAAGAATGAAACCGGACCATATTCTTATACCATTCACAAAAATAAACTTGAAATGGATTAAGGACCTAAATGTGAGATCTGAACCCATAAAAAATCCTAGAAGAGAGCACAGACAGTAATGTCTCTGACATCAATCATAGCAACATTTTTCTAGATCTATCTCTTGAGGCAAAGGAAACAAAAGCAAAATAAACTATTTGGGACTACATCAAAATAAAAAGGTTCTGCACACTAAATGAAACAATCAACAAAATTAAAAGACAATCTACTGAATGGGGAGAAGATATTTGCAAACAGCATCTAATAAAGGATTAGTATTCAAAGTTTATAAAGAACTTGTACAACTCAACACCAAGAAACCCCCCAAACAATCCAATTAAAATTGGGAAGAAGACATGAACAGACATTTCTCTGAAGGAGACATACAGATGGCCAACAGACACATGAAAAACTGCTCAACATCACTAATCATGAGTAAAATGTAAATCAAAACCACAGTGAGATATAACCTCACACCTGTCAGAATGACTAAAATTAAAAATAGAAAAAGTGTTGGCAAGAATATGGAGAAAAAGGAACCCTCATGAACTGTTGGTGGGAATACAAACTGTTGCAATCACTTTGGAAAACAGTATGGAGGTCCTAAAAATAGAATTACCATATGATACAGTAATTCCATTGCTGGGTGTTTACCCAAAGAATATGAAAATATTAATTTGAAAAGACATCTGCTCTCCTATGTTTATTTCAGCATTATTTACAATAGACAAGATATGGAAGCAGCCCAAGTGTCCATTGGTAGATGAATGTATAAACAGTGGTATAAATATATATATATATATATATATATATATATAAGAACAGAGGTGTAAATATATATATATACACACATATATACATACACACACATATATATATATATGTATATATCATGGGATATTACTCAGCCATAACAAAGAATGAAATATTGCCATTTGCACCAACATGGATGGATCTACAGAGTATAATGCTAAGTGAATTAAGTCAGGAGAGAAAGACAAATACCATATGATTTTACTCATATGCAGAATTTAAGAAAGAAAGCAAATGAACAAAGGTAAAAGGAGACAAACCAAAAAGGAGACTCCTATCTATAGAGAACAAACTGATGGTTACCAGAGGGGAGGTGGGTGGGGGAGTGGGGGGATGGCTCAAATGAAGGGTACACTTACGATGAGCATTGCGTAATGACAAGAATTGTTGAATCACCATATGGCACAGCAGAAACTAATATAATACTGTATGTACACTATACTGAAATTAAAATTAAAAAATTATTAAAAAAGTAATACTTATGTTACAAGATACACACAAAAAGTTCACAGCAAACTAGAAATAAAACATGTTTAACCCAAGTGAGGATATCTACAAAAATAACCTATAGGAAACATTGTTTTGTTAAAAATTTATTTATTTTAGAGAGAGTGTGTGTGAAAGATAAAGCACAAGTGGGGGGAGGGGCAGAGGGAGAGACTCTTCAAGCAGACTCCCCTCAGAGCGTGGAGCCGGAAGGCGCTTGATCTCACAACCCATGAGATCATGACCTGCGCTGAAACCAAGAGTCAGATGCTCAACCAACTGAGTGACCCTGATGCCCTGAAAACATGATTTTTAATGGTTATGTTTTGAAAGATTTCTTACAACTATGGTATTAAAATAACTATCCCAATATCGTAGTCCTCTTTAATATTGTATCAGAGGTCATAGCCTATAAAATAATAACAGTATTGGTGATAATTACAACGACTATACAGTAATAATAACTACTATTGTTATAGCATACGATAATAATAATAATTATTATTATTATTATAGCAAGTTATAAGGACTCAAAAAGAGAACCCTCCTGGAGGGCAATATTGTGGAATGTCATCATGACCTTCCAGCATGCAGAAATGTATATGACAGGACTAATCATAAAAGAAAAGAGCGATGATAGGAAGAGAATAAATGTTTGATAAGCCTCTAGCTATCTCCCTACCATACTTGGGAAGATCCAAGCAATAGAGTTATAGAGATTTTAAAGTAGAATAGAGGAAAATTCAGTGGGGAGTATTTCTAGAGCCTAAGGTAGCAAAGGAAAAACCCAATTTGCCTGCAGAACCCAGGAGAAGCTTGTGCTTTGGAAATGTATGATACAGTGGTTGGTTAGGAAAGAGAACTAGGATTTAAATGGAAGATTCCAGTAATCAGAAGTCAATACATGAAATAATCAGCCCCCTTACTACATTCCACCTCATTTCATCAATCTGGCTATTAGGTATTCACCTCTAAGCAAAAAAAAAAAAAAAAAAAAAAAAAAACCCTATGATTGTTCTTTTAAAGAACTGAATGGATTGGGTCAAGCCAACCAAACTAAAACGTAAACTGTTTCCCAAAACAAATTCTTCTGTATTCTATGGTTATGCGATGAACTACAGGGATCTGCTCTCTTCCCAGAACCCATAGAAGCATGTCAGTGAAAAAACACAAACCACTTGCACAGAGCTCTCACCTGGCCTTTTAAGTCATCACCATTCCCATTGATTTAAATTATCTATCATTGAAAACTTCCATTCTCCACGTCAAATGCTACCACCCTGTAAAGGCTCACACCATTTTATACCTAAATTTCTGTAATATCATTTTCCTATTTAGCATTTTGTTTCCACTCTTGCCTCACCTCTCACACTAACAGTAATTCACTATTTTGTGAACTTTTAAACACATACCTCTGATCACATCACTCCCTTGGCTTTAAAATCCTAATAGGGGCTTCCACAGCATTTAAATGCCTTCTAAATAGGTCACTTGCATTATCTGGAACTGAAAACTCTTCAAACTCAACACTTCAAAATACTCCTTCCCGCCATCTTGCTGCCATATCACCCTCCAAATCTCTCTCTTTATCCATATAGGTTTCCTTTCTCAACAATTGCTTTCTACCTGCAGGGATCTGCAAAATGACTGAAATTTTAGCCTCACTCTTATATCCTTGCCTAGCTAACTTCTACTCAATGTAAAGAGGAGGAACAATTCCTTTTAAAAAGACTTTATCAGGGAAGGCATTCTTGAGCACTCAGACTGGTGAGGTTGCCCATCACATGCTCTGTGGAACACTGTAGGGCATTGTAGTATTCAGCAAATTTGTCATCACTTCGGATGATAGGTTCCAGAGTAGGATTCTGTCTGTTCAAAACTATCCTAATATGACTTGTGACATCTAATTAGTATTCCACAAGTAGTTAACCAGCAGTCTGACAAAACTATCACAATGAAAGAAATCTCTCCTTTGCAAGGTCAACATCTGCAATGCCTACCAGCTTGTCCTGCTCAGAGCCATGCAATGAGCCTTTCTCCCTCCTGAAGCTCAAGTACTCTACTTCACAATAGGGTGTTGAAAGTTTCAAACATTTCTCACTTAAAAAGAAACAAAATAACAAAACAAACAATAACCCTCTTTCCCTATAAATCAAATACCTATCCTTTCCTTACTTCCATAGTCATCCTTTAATACATTGGCTAAACTTAGCTTTTCTACTTTCTATTCTGACTCTTCATGTTTTTATTTTCATCCCTATCTTGTTCCAAAAGCTTGCCCATAATTTCCGTGGAACTAAATGGAATGGATTTATTTTGGTGTTTGAATATTTAGCCGGTCAACACTATTTGATGCTGTTGTCCATTCCCCTAACTTATTTTAAATCCAAAGACAAGGGGAATTAGAAACAAACAAACAGACAGACATTAGTTGTTATTAAGTCCAGTCATGTGATGTATACATGTGAAATTGGAGAAATAGTAATAGAATAATTCTTAGGTCTCACTCAGAAAGTCACTTGCTCCCACAGGCCTCTTAGATGCTGCTTCGATAGGCCAAGGAATAAATTCGGTCAACAGCCACTATCTAAATGACCACAATGAGTCTATAGATTTTTTTTTATCCTTGATTTATAGTTGTTTAGTTAAATGATCAAAGTGTCCTACAGAGCAGGTCAAGAACAAATATTATTGTGTATATCTTAATATTTATTTTCATTTTAAGACAGAAATTTCTCCATGTTTTCAGTCTATTCTTTTTATTTAAAAGATCCTGGGTCTTATAATGGCCAGGTAATTATTAGTATGCAATCCTTCTTTTGATCTCTGGCCTGGAGTTTTTCTGCTGATACAAAGGAAGCAGGGTGCGACAGATATTCTAGGACCTCATATTGTATACATTGGTCTTTAAATGTCATTTGTTGTTTATTCATTTATTCAACAAATATTCTGGCCACTATGCTATATGCTGGGGACAGAATATCTTTTCACAGTCCCTGAAAAAGTAGGATTACTTGCTGGTCCCTTTTTATTGATGCAGCTCTGCATGAATAACCACTCAACTTGCTTAGAACAAACCCTTATGTGAAACTGCATGAATCCTAACAAAATATTAAGAAATAATGACCTATGAAACATTAATAACCAAATGGCCATGACCAAGTGAGCTGCATTAAACATATTTTAATATTTGGAATATGTTATTATTCATTAAATAATAAACTCATTAAAATAGGTAAAAGAAGATGATACAACTATCTAAATACTGATGAAAAAGTTCACAAATATCTTTCATCTGAAGACAAACTTCAGTTTAAAATTATATAAAGAATTGATTCTTTATATGTTTAAAATGATTTTCACAGGGCACCTGAGTAGCTTAGTTGGTTAAGTGTCCAACTCTTGATTTCAGCTCAGATCATGATCTCAGGGTTGTGAGACCAAGCCCCGATCTGCTCTGCGCTGGGCATGGAGCCTGCATAAGATTCTCTCTCTCCCTCTGCCCCTTCCCCCACTCACACACATGGTCTCTCTCTCCCTCTCAAAAAAAAAAAAAAAAAAAAAAAACAGAACAACAAAATGATTTTCAGGGAACAAATAGGTTTATGCTTTATGATGGAACTCTCAAATATTTTCCTTAAAAAATAGAGTCAAAAGTACACTTCATCAACAAAACTAATCACCATTACTAACATTTATAATAGGTACCATTTGTTAATATTTACCATGCACCGATATTAATGTTTTTCAGATCTGTCACTTCATTCAATTCTATTAGCAATCCTGAGAAGTTTATTCAGATTTTACAGATCAAGTACATGAGATTTATAAAGTTTAAGCAAGTGACACACCTGGTAACTGAACCCGGGTCTGTTCCACTTCATAAACTATATTCTCAATAAATACACCACATACATGGGTCCAAATACTTAGTATCTCTATAATTTAGCTGATTGGTTATCAATAAGCATCAGATTAAAATTAATTTAAGTTCTGAAGATTAGACAAAATTAGTTATATTTCTGATGCATCATGCCATTTTTTTAAATAAAATAAAACTATATAACCACATGTTTTTATATGAATAAATTATCTCTGGTTAGGTACAGAAAGAACTGGTAACAATAGATGACTCTGGAGAAGGATTAGTGTAGTAGGTAGCAAGGTCATAAAGGGGATTTAGCTTTTAATTCACAGTCCTTGGAACTTCTGAATTTTGATTCATGGCTATTTTGTACCTATTGAGAAATTTTAAAAATTACATTAACAAAAAATATGGGAAAAAAATTTAAACTACTGAATTTAAACTTTTTCTGGGGCACCTGACTGGTTTAGTCGGTAGAGCTTGTGATTATTGATCTCCAGGTCATGAGTTCAAGCCCAACTCTGGGTGTAGAGCTTACTTAAAAAAAAAAAAAAATTAAACTTTTTTTTTTAAAGATTTTGTTTATTCATTTGAGAGATAGCTCAAGTCAGGGGGAGAGGCAGAGGGAGAAGAAGCTGACTCCCCACTGTTCCAGGAGCCTGATATGGATCTGGATCCTTGATCTGATAATTCATACTGCTAACATAGTTATATGTTATTATATAAATTATAATGATATTATATAAATACAATGACATTTTAGAGTTTTGCCAGAAAATATATAGAAAATTACTAATAGTATGAGGACATAGGAATCTAAAACAATATACTTGAATCCCTGATAAGTGGTTTGAGTCTCAGATATCAGAAATATTTACTAGAGAAAATCATTTAATTCCTAAGCCTGTTTGTTTGTATTTTTAATCTGTAAAATGGAGATAATACATCCTGCCTTTAGAATTATCACCATTTAGTGATCTAAATTTATATAAAGCATATGATGCAGGGTTAACTATATGTTAGATGCTCATTGTGGCTAACAATAAACATTAAATAAAAAGTTTTTATTTTTCTTGCTGTGGTAACTGGAGACTCATTATTATAATAGTTTGATCAACAAACAAGTCAAAATAGTTAGTTATAAAAAGATTACTATAAAATATTGATAATTATCTAGACTGCTACAAAACCAAATGTGTTTATTATTTTTACCCTAATCATAAACTCAGATCATATTGCTTGGCTTTAGATATATTCTTCATTTTTATCAGTAGCTAACATTGTGAAATAAACATACTAAGCCAAATTTTATCATTTGTTTTTCATATAAAATTCACAATAATATATGTATACTTTTCTGCTTTGTATGGAAGGAAAAGCTGGGGCCTTTGACTTTTGTAAGAAAACCAATTATATAGCTAAAATTATGCTACAGACACACATAATAGATATATGCAACAATGAATTTGCCCCAAATTGTTATTTTTTCTACTCTCAATGAAAATCCAATTTCCATTTTAATGAAGTTTTCTGCAAATACCATATACATATATGTTTTAATATTAAAATCTATGCAAGTTCTATTCTGTTGGTAAAGTTAGTATTTTTATTTATGTTATATCAATTCTATCTATATTTTATAGTTTGTCCTTTGTATATAAATGTAACACTATTAACTGGCCATCAACTGGGCACATGCATTTACTTGTTTTGTCAGTAACAGTGAAAATTTTGCCCTGAGCAATCTTAATTCATACATCCAATTCCTTTTGTGACAGGTAGCATACTTAACATACTTTTTTTGAGATATGAATGTTTATAAGTCTATGACCAGAGAAAGCAATCATGCTGTTTGTGATTTAACCAGATCTCCATATCAGAACTGAAAATAATTTAAGAAGATAATGAAATAATTTATAAAAACTGCATTACTTAGGAGTTTAAGAATAGTAAAGATGTTTTACACAAATTAATAATATTTAAGCTGTTCATAAAATAAGTTAATAAATATAAAATAGTAACTCCTGATTATTGAAAAATAATTATTTGCTATTTGGAGATTTTTTTTTAGTAATTTACTTCACAGAGTACATATAAAACTCTTAGACTAGTATTATTAGTTCTTGTAGTTCCTGCTATTCTGCAGGACCAGATCTTTAGATTAGAGGCTAATAACTATATTAAATAACAAAAAAAGCTATTTCGTGATATTCTTTATGAAATAATTGTTTACTATATTTCATTTATGGATTCACCTAACAAAATTATTGAGCCCTAAGTAATTACAGAAGAGGTAAATATGAATTAGATATAGATTTGTAGACATTTATGTGCTACGGTGAGCGCTGTGAATTGTGCAAGACTGTTGAATCACAGATCTGTACTTCTGAAACAAATAATGCAACATATTTTAAGAAAAAAAAAAAGAAGAAGATAACAGGAGAGGAAGAAAAGGGGAGTATGTCAGAGGGGGAGACGAACCATGAGAGTTGATGGACTCTGAAAAACAAACTGAGGGTTCTAGAGGGGAAGGGGGTAGGGGGATGGGTTAGCCTGGTGATGGGTATTGAGGAGGGCACGTTCTGCATGGAGCACTGGGTGTTATGCACAAACAATGAATCATGGAACACTGCACCAAAAACTAATGATGTAATATATGGTGATTAACATAACAATAAAAAATTTAAAAAAAAAGATTTGTAGACATTGCAGGGCTGAGAGTATTAAAAAAAGATTTGCATACTACTTATCTTATTAGATATATAACTGTCTATCCATAGATAACCAAATTTATTTACATAAATAATTTTTATTAAGATTCTATCAAGAGGAGTAACAATATTATTCAATTGACAGAAACAAACAAACAAAAAGCAAGTAATGCTGAAATCCTACCATAGCATTATATTCCAAAAGAACAATTTCTCCAGGGTCTGGCCTCTTACACAGAATTTCTTGAAATAAGCCAAGCGAGCACACAAATAAAAAGAATGACCAATATTACATGAAAACAAATGTTTACAATGTGTAGTTCAGTTTATTTATTTTTTTTAAATATTTTATTTATTTATTTGACATAGAGAGAGAGAGACAGAGTGAGCACAAGCAGGGGGAGTCGCAGGCAGGGGCAGAGGGAGAAGCAGGCTCCCCACAGAGAAGGAGGAGTCCGATGCGGGACTCGATCCCGGAACTCCGGGATCATGACCTGAGCCGAAGGCAGCGGCTTAACCAACTGAGCCACCCAGGCGCCCTGTGTAGTTCAGTTTAAATAGTAAAAGTTTATAAATACATCCAGTGATTGCAATTATTTACATTCTTCAAGTTAAAATTCCTAACAAGTTTTACTTCACAGGCAAAGAAGATCAACTAATACAATTGCTTAAAATAGAGTGAAAAAATTAAATTTAATGTTATTTATTTGACAATTTTATTAGTAACTCTACTATGTTTTCAGCACTGTCCTAGAAAGTAGGGTTATTTGAGTGAACAAACTGACAAAGCCCCTGCCTCATGGAGCTTACCTTCTATTACAACACAGTATTAAATAAATAAATGACACCAGGGAGTGAACAAATGATGCAGAGTAAAGAGAAAAAGAGAAGATATTTAGATGTTTTACTTAGATATTTTGAAAATCAATTTTCTCATGCTATAATGAGTTCAGATACTTTAGAGAACTTGGGAAGATACTATTATTATTTGGGGGAGGATTATCATTTGATCTCAAATGTTAATAAAGCTCTACTTTAGTGAAAATAAATATTTTATACAATTCTGAATGAATTAATATTTTCTCAGTATGTACTCATCAAATTATGAGATTATTTCTTGAATTGATGTGTAGGGCTACTACGTTGGAATAAGCAAAATTTTACAAACAATAGGGAACAAAGGTCTATAACATGAATATGCAGTATCATTTGAGGTTGAAAATATAGAAAATTGTATATATTTTTTATTTTGGGAAAGTATATATACGTATAAATATAGAGTAGTAAACTACATATGATATAAAATCATGTACCTTTTAAATATTTACAATACATTTGTCAATTTTTTCTCAATAAAGTTTTAAAAGCTCATTACATCAGCAAACAAGAAAAAGAAGTACAATAGGTATATAATACTCATTACTTAGAACTCCTTGGTACTTAAAGAGTTACATTAATAATAGAATTGTATCATGTGAAGAGAGGAATTTTGAAAGGACTGCAATCCAATTGCCAGGACTCAGATGAATTTTATACAAATTAATAAATATATATTTGAATAAATTTCTGTTTATATTAATGTTTTATAATTCACCAAAATTTTTTCTATACTAATAACTAAACAGCTTTCACGATGTTCATTGAAGTGGTTGTTTTATAAATGATGAGAAAATACCAAGTGTTAATCATGTCTGTGATTAGTATTTTACAGATTACCTCAAAATTAATTATCTGAATTCTTTTTTAATATCAGAGGCAATTGTGGGGTGCTTGAGTGGCTCAGTTGGTTAAGTGTCTGACTCTTGATTTCAGCTCAGGTCATGAGCTCAGGGTTGTGGGATCCAACCCCATTCCCTCAGTGGGGAGTCTGCATGTCTGCGTGTGTGTGTCTCAAATAAATAAACAAACCTTTAAAATAATTATAAGAGGCAATTGTTTTTCAGTCTCACTCTGTGTCAACCTTAACTGATTTTGTCCATCAAGTGTAATAATATATAGTAAAAACAATAATGATCACTTCCATGATCTTTATCTCTTTCATTTAAATTTATTTTCCTGTTGTATTTGATGTCCTAAATTCCCAACAGGGCTTACTCTTGTCCAAGACAAGACAATCATTTTAAACTATTGTAAAGAAACGCTACAATGTTTTCCCATTATAAACAGCCTTATTACACTGTTTAGAAATGGATCTATTAAATTGTCTTCAGTTCTTTCTGATAAGGTAGTCATTAATTCACAACCTAGCATTTATCAGAACATGTAAAAGCTTCATAGAATAGCCTGCGTATTCCAGACTTCTGAGAAAAGCATTCTATTGTTCCTTTCTTCTCATCCACTGGAATTGGAGACCTACTAATTACAAAAACAAATTCACCATTCTGAATATATTCTACCATATTAACGGCACAGATGATTAAGATTTCTAAAGAACTTCCTATGTTCCTTCTATTCCATTTATTCTCACCACTGGTCACCCATAAGGTCTCTGTAGTTCTATACTCTTAAGAAATAGATTTTTGAAACTATAAAATGCACCTGTCTTCTTCAAAAGCATTAGCAATTTTTCTATGAATTATGCGAGGGTCTGAGATTCCCAATCCAGTGAAATCTTCTCTGCAGTGGTCCTATCTTTCTATCTAACATGTTTTATTAAAAAACAATCAGGGCTTTTACCATATTTCTTTGATAATAATTCATAATATGGTATTCTAAAACACAGTTCTAATAGGAAGGAATCTAATATTTTATTTAGCCACATACGGACACTAAAGTCTGAATATGCTAATACAAAAGGAACAAACCTTTTTTGTTAAATCATATCAAAGTCCTATGACAAATAATTTGTTAAATTTTGAAATATTGAGATTTCTGACTTGTATAGATGAAAATAATGTATCTGTAATCATATTTAGAGTATCAGACATTAATATTTACCTTTTTATATTATTTAGATTCACTTTTGCAGAATTTATATGTATTTGAACTAATCAACTTCTTAGTTTATTTCCCATTTAAGAATTTTTACTAATATTGTTTTCCTTTTCATTATAGATTTTTTTAAAGATTTTATTTATTTATCTGACAGAAAGAGAGTACAAGCAGGCAGAGCAGCAGAGGGAGAGGGAGAAGCAGACTTCCCACTGAGGAGGGAGCCCACCATGGGGCTCAATTACAGGATCCCGGGATCATGACCTGAGCCAAAGGCAGATGCTTAACTGACTGAGCCACCCAGGTGCCCCTCCTTATGGATATTTTTATAATATTAGAATATTTATTAAAGTCTTTTAGTATCTTGTCTAAAATGAGGCTACTTATATTCTTGCTTTTTCTTTTTAGTAGCTTTTGAACAATCTTATTTATAACATATATCTTATGTATGAAGATTGTGTTTAGTTTATGAACCTTTCAATTAAATTTGAAATATGTATATGTCTAGAAACAATAAGAAACATAAATTTGGTAAAATATGTGTTTATATGTAAAACATCTGAAATACATATGTCTATCTATCCTCTGTCTATCATCAATTCAGAAAACTAATTTATGGAGAAATAAAATCTCTCAGGTTAGCTGAGAGAAAAGATACATGATGCTATCGTCTGAAAGAGGCTTTTGAATGTAGCAAGGAAAAACAAAGACAGAGTGCTAGAAAGGTCCAAGTGATTATGATTCATCATGCCCTATATTCTTCCTTCCAACAGTGTGGGTGAAAATTTCAGTTAGGTAAGATCTTTACTTCAAGGACAGGAAAGCATCAAGGATCTACTCTGTGATGTGTGGATTCCTGAAAGAAGAAAACAAACTTATTATAGTTTGAATAATCTGAATTTGGGTCCAAATCTAAGGAGAGGAATTATAATTCAGCTGGGTCAAATCTGAGAATTCTTGTCTCCCTCAAAGACTCAGTGCCTAGACCTAGGAAGTTAAAGGAAAAAAGAGAAAAAAAAAACCCATTAATGAAAAATTCATATTATTCTTAACACAAAACATCAGTACAAAGCAGATGAAAAATTCGAATGCCAAGAGTTTGGTTCTTTCCTTTTGTCACTTTCCTAAAATTAGAAACAGGCTGTAACTTCCTTCACTTGTTTATCCCTAACTGTGGTAGTGACAATTAGTGTCAATCACTAATTATTGGGTTGTACACTGCTTCATGGTAATCCCCAAACTCAAGGCAAAGGACCTTCCATATGTATTTTCTATTTCTTTTTACAGTTTTAAACTGCCTGACTCCATCCTAGGGAATAATTTCAACTATCCATGTTTGATTCTTTTAGGAAAGGGTATCTATATTCTTGTTCATGACCTTTGTTATACAACCAATATTGAAACTTGTGTTGCCTTTTATAAAAAGCCACCATTACCTTCTTTCATTTAGTTTAGAAAGCATATATGTAAGATGAATGCAGTCCATCTACACTTCAAAAAAGACCCCCTGAAATATACGTGTGATAGTTTTTTTAAGGCTAGAAATTATAATTTGTTATTAGTTCATGGGTCTAATTCTCATGCATCGTGTATGGCAACATCTATTGGTCTATTTTCTTATTCATTATTATACTGTACTACAATTCCTAGGATAGCAAAATTGGCATCTATGTAGCTAATAGTTAAAGAAGCCTAAGACCAGTATCACAGCCTATTAGGAATCTGGATGTTGTATTAAAGCTTACTACAAATAGTTACTAACTGTTAAGAAGCCTGAATATTCTAGACAGCCATTCTCTGCATTACTTGATACTTATGACTTGGTACTCATGATAATAAAATGTTAGGATGCTGATCACTCAACAAACCATGAATAACCCTTAACAAAACTCTCAGAGAAAGTACTTTTCCCCTGAGGCACCTGGGTGTCTCCATCAGTTAAGCATACAACTCTTGGTTTCAGCTCAGGTCATGATCTCATGGGTTGAGAGATTGAGCCCTGCATCAAGCCCTGCAATCGTCAGGCTCCACACTCAGCAGGGAGTCTGCTTGATGATTCTCTCCCCCTGCACCTCCCCCTTCTCTCTCTCAAATAAATAAATAAATCTTTAAAAAACAAAAGAAAGAAAGAAAGAAAAGAAAGTACTAGGCCCCAATCTGATTTTTATTCTGTAAAGGACATGAAGGACCAGTTGGGAGATTCAGGATTTCCTCACTAAATAGTCAAATAGCTCAATGAGTCATAGTTGGTTCTTTCAGAATCTACCAACCAACCAACCAACAAACAAACAAAAACCTAAATACATTAGCATTCTTAGGTAATTTATGTCTCCAACTACCTTATCATCAATCACTACTAATATTGGTGGGGAATACTAAATATTCTAGGGCATTTTTTTTTTCACATTGAAATACAGTTTTCACTAGTTTGGGTTCCAGAACAATGATAAAATGCTGATGGAGATATCAGGAAAACCCTTCCTCTGGCAAAGGTGAGGTTTTCATTAGACTGTATTCTACATCCTGGGAGACTTCTCTTACTCACTGTTCTCTGACCCTCTTTCGGGGGATTCCTCCCTGTCCAGTAACTTCGTAACCACATCTGACATTGGTAATTTAGAGAAAGGTCTGAGGGATGTACAGTTTTACAACCTATGCAATGCTGGTATAAATTTTGGCATCCATGTACTGGATTTGCAAGTCTGTCTCCCGAAGAACTTTTGAGGCAAATGTTAAAAACAATGACTAGAATAAAAAGTCAATCAATGATGGTTTTCTTACCATTATTTTTGGATTAGAAAGTGTTCTTTTTAACATCTTATTATGTTTTATCTATGAATATTTTGTAATCATATTTTTTGCTTCAAGCTGGAAAAAAAAATCCTGCATCTACATAGGCTGAACTCCAGTTGAATATAGAACTGTTGTAATACAAATTGTAACATAAAACAATGAATGTATGAAAAGAGGTCAAGCAGTGCTAGTTTTAAAAATTCTAATTTGAATACTACAATGATTGGTGTTGCAGAAATTTTTCATTCTTTTGCTAAAAAGAGAATATAAAGAAGTTTGCACTTAAGGTAAGAAGATCTATAGTTGTAAATGGCAAAAATCTACAAATTTACTGAATATAACTGGGTAAAGAGAACATAATGTTATAATAAAATAATAAACTGAAGTGTAAAATATGACACACAATTTTCATTTTAAAATTGTGGTATCCACAATTACATGGTCAACTAATCTTTGACAAAAAAGGAAAAAATATCCAATGGGAAAAAGACAGTCTCTTCAACAAATTTTGTTGAGAAAACCGGACAGCTACATGCAAAAGGTTGAAACTAGACCACTTTCTTACACCATACACAAAAGTAAATTCAAAATGGATGAAAGACCTAACATAAGATAGGAAACCATCAAAATCCTAGAGGAGAACACAGGCAGCAACCTCTTTGACTTCAGCCACAGTAACTTCTTACTTGATAAGTCTTCTGGGGTAGGGGGGTGGGGTGGGGTGGTGAAAGTAAGTCTCCTGAGGCAAGGGAAACAAAAGCAAAAATAAACTATTTGTACTTCATCAAGATAAAAGCCTTCTGCACAGTGAAGGAAACAATCTAAAAGGCAACTACAGAATGGGAGAAGAAATTTGCAATGACATATCTGATAATGGGTTGGTATCCAAAATATAAAAGGACTTTTAAAACTCAACACCCCCGAAACAAATAATCCGGTTAAGAAATGGGCAGAAGACATCAATAGACATTTTTCAAAAGAAGACATACAGAGGGGCAATAGACACATGAAAAAAATGCTCAATATCACACATCATCAGGGAAATAACAATGAAACCACAATGAGATATCACCTCACACCTGTCAAAAGGCTAAAATTAACAACACAGGAAACAACAGATGTTGATGAGGATGCAGAGAAAGGGGAACACTTTTACACTGTTGGTGGGAATGCAAATTGATACAGGCAGTTTGCATTCCTGGAAAGCAAACTGGCTGGAAAAGAGTATAGAGGTTTCTCAAAAAGTTAAAAATAGAACTACCCTATGATCTAGCAATTGCACTACTAGGTATTTACCCAAAGGATACAAAAATACTAATTCAGAGGAATACATGCACCTTGATGTTTATAGTAGTATTATCAACAGTAGACAAATTATGGAAAGAGCCCAAATGTCCATTGACTGATGAATGGATAAAAAAGAGGTGGTATATATAAATAATGGAATATTACTCAGCCATAAAAAAGAGTGAAATCTTGCCATTTGCAACAATGTGGATGGAGCTAGAGTGCATTATGCTAAGCAAAATAAGTCAGTCAGAGAAAGACAAATACCATATGATTTCACTCATATGTAGAATTTAAGAAACAAAACAGATGAACATAGCTGGGGGGAAAAAGAAAAGGCGAACCATAAAACAGACTCTTAACTATAGAGAACAAACTGAGGGTGGCTGGAGGGGTGGTGGGCAGGTGGGTGGGTTAAATGGGTGATGGATATTAAGGAGGGCACTTGTGATGAGCACTGGGTGTTGTATGTAAGTGAGGAATCACTAAATTCTACACCTGAAACTAATATTACCCCATATGTTAACTAACTGGAATTTAAATAAAAATTTGAGAAAGAAAAAAATATATAAAATAAAATTATGGTGTTCTCTTGTATTTTAAACCTGAATGGGTAAATCCTAGAAAATACTTGTATGGTGTTTATTAAATTTGCTGTATATAAATACTTTAGGATTCTAATGTATTTGCTCTATTTTTAATTGCTTATGTGTTCCTTTGTGGTTTTTCATTATAGACCTATTGCCATTCAAGCAGCTAATTAACCTCTATTATTAGGTGCCTTCTCTACAAAAATACCCTCTGCTTTATACTTAATTACCTTTTTCAAATCCCAGAGCCACAACGCTTATAAGATGATAAGAGCAAATAACTATATATGGGGTGGAGAGCATGTATTTTATGTGGAGCAAATGCTTTTTTAACATTAAGACATTATTATCTCAATTATTAAAAATAAATAAAAATAAAACCAAGTAACTTAAAAGATCACATTTAGCATTGAATATCTTTCTTACAAAGAAAGTCTAGAGAGAAAATAGCTAGTAAGTGTATAGTTAAAAACATTTATGTCCCCTATGAGTTCATCATGAACTCTAAGAGTACATTTAGCATAAAATATTTGATTTTATGCAAATCATAATGTCTATTAATTCCATTTTATCAAATACTCATAATACTGTAATAATAGTCAAGTTTAAGAACTTAGTCACTTAAAATACCTAGAAACCCTGCATATGTATGAAGGTGTTTATATGCAACAAATTATTTTGTTATTAATTCTGATCAAATAGGAAACAATTTAGTAGCCTACCACAGCTCTCTATTAAAGAAAATGTTTAATATATAAAGCTGCTCATATAATCATAAGACAGGCATCACTGTTTTTCCTGAAAATGAATCAATGTTGCTTCACAATATGAAAGTTAATTATAATACTAATAGTATTTGTAATGACCCATTTGAAATTTATTTCCATTAATAAGACATTTTTTATGGAAGAAAGTTACATGATTAGATTTTTTTTTTTTTTCTTAAATGAACAGCCTTGACTACAGCATGGAGAATTGTTTGTTGGGTAGCAGGTGGAATGAGAGTTGGGGGGATGCTCTCATCGCAGTCAGTGTGAGAGGATATAGAAACAAATAACCAAAGCCAGATGTATAAACTGATTTGGTGTTGTATCAAACATAGGAAGTGAAAGAGGGGAAATATAATGAATGGATACTGCCTAGGCTGGCTTGCCGAACTAGATGAAAGATGGTGTTCTGTTTGTTGGAGGGGCTATTGAAAAAAAACTAAGCTGTATTGGAAGGATGTGAGTTCAGTTGGTAAGTTGAATCTGAAGAGGTTTTATGACTGTGTATCCCAGCTCTGGGATCATGATCATCACATAGGAAGCTTTCAAAAACACTTGTAAATGTTCTCATTTAATTTTTTTTTAGGATAGATCCCACATGTCAATAATTTTAAAAAGCCCATATGTGACCTATTGTTAGTCAATTTTGAGAATCACAGCCCAAGAACAATCAAATGTAGATAACTAGATGTTGTGTAAATGCAAATCTTCATGAATATGCTTACATATCAAAATCTGTAAAAAAAAAATACTAGAATATTAAAATATGTAAAAAGAGATTATGAAAGATTTATGGTAATGAAGAACACTTTTTCCTAGTAAGAAATCATAATATTAACCAGAATTTTCATTGTTGCTTCTTTTCTCCCTAGAGGATTTCTGTATTAGTCTTTCAAAATATTTTCCTCCATTGGTAATGTTGGATATTGTGATTCATGTACGTAAGTATCTATCTAAGCATGGAAAGGTCTTTTCTCTTCTGGCATTAATGTTTATTCCAAAATCTTGCTTTCTTATATTTTTCTCATTCTTTCCTTTCTTTATTAATACTTTCAAGTATTTAAAAATACTTCTTATAGCTTCATCCTTTCCTACATTGTTACTAGTAAATTCATAAATAAGCTATTGCTTTCATAACCGAATTTTATATCAGGTATTGTTTTTGGAAGTGCTTAATTTTACCAAGATGGACGTTTGTCACATTAAGCAAATGGGGTTAAATTAGTTCACTTTGTTTTATCCATAGTTCACCAGTTATTTGGTTAAGTTAATAAATAAGTTCATATTCGATCAATTGTAAACCATAACAATTCCACTACATAACAATCAGTAATTTATGACTGTCAGAGAAGAAATATCAATGAAACTGAAACTTTCAATTATATACATATATATAAATATTTATATATACACACTACACACACCTACAATTCTTTAGGGCATTATATTAATATAAATATGATAAATATATAAACTATTTTAGAACATTATAAATGTATGTGTATGTATACACACACACATTTACCGATAATTAGAAGGAAACACTACCCAATAATTAGAAGAATCATTTAGAATGTTTTTTATGGGAAATAATGTATTTGGATCTATTTTATAAACTAGAAAATGACTATGAAGGCAGGGATTAGATGCCATATCATTGTCACTTTTGCATTCCCAGTGAGCGATGCTGTGCACAGAGGAGGTGCACAGTAAATATTCTCTCTGTTACACTAGGGTTTAGGACTAACCTGCTAGTAGACTCTTAATACCAATATAATAGCATACCATCAATAACAGCCTCAAATATAAGAATTCTTTTTTCCTATTCTAAACTCATTCAAATCTTGTCTTAAAAATAAGTGTTTCTATTTGGAAAAAAATGATTTTTTAGTATGCATATATAATAATTTACCTGCCTTTATGAATCACAAAATAATAGAGTATTGAGGTTATGAATATTTCACATGCCAGCACTTGTGGATCAAAATATAACTCAACTGACATAATTTCTGAAAGGTCTACATAATTTTTTTTTCATGTTTCTCATTAATACACTATGATGCAAAGTTGTCGGCAATGTAAATTCTTCATCATAAAATGAAAGATTAAATCAAATAAAAATGCAGTGTTAACTTTTAAAACCCATGTTTTAAAAATAAACATTCCACTATCGTTTATGAGGCATCAAATAAAATAGTCACATCATAAATGTGACTTCACAGGAGTTAAAGTCATAAATTCCTTTCCAAATGTTTATGAGGCCAAAGAAATAGAAGCTAGTATTTGAGAAGACTGGAAATTGTTGTGTGACAAGAATTTCTAATTATTCTTTAGTCTCTAATGGATTATATTTAAAAAAAGAAATGTTTATTGTTTGACTTTCACCTTAAAAAGAAAACTCCTATCAATATGAAAACATGTTTAATATGCTGCATTCAAATAACTGAACTCTACACAGGTCCACAATAGGAAGGGTGTGGAGCTCTTTCAACATTAAACATAGTGCTTTTGTTTCAAAGTTGCTCATTTCTCTGCTCCAGTCATTGGATATTGCTTGATATCAATATCTGAGTATGTGCTGCCCTTCCCCATTTATTCAGCATTGTCTAACAGTGGCCAATGGAAGTTCATGAATGTTTAGGACACTACCTGACGTTAGCTGTAGGAACTCTGTGAAAGGTAATTCTAAAATTCTGAAAGCTTTGCTACGTACTTGAACATTATTTATATGACTTTTCAGTGAAATGTTATGTGTTTTGATGGCATTCAACAAATTGACATTTAATCCCACTGCTTATTGAAAAATGCATTTAAACAAAAAAGAATTATAACTTTCATAGGATTAGGACCTAATAAAGATAAGATGTATTTATCATTTCTTAATTTATAGCATCAAGGACTGAATTTTGTTAGAAAAGCCTATCCATATTCTATTACTAAAAAAAAAAAAAGTTCTGATGTATTTTCTTCTGTTTATTCACCCAAGTAAATTCTAGTAACACTTTATCAATTTATATGGAAAAAATACATTAACTGTGACATATTAATATGTTAAGAATAGAAATCTTCAGAATTCCAGAGTTTAACATTTAGGAAGATATTTTTTCTCCATTGATTTAGATTCTATTTTATGTCTTCACTAATATCCTAGCATTGTCATAATACAATTTCTAGATATTTGTTTTTTATTTATTCCTAAGTATTCTGTTAATTATATTTTTTTATTTTTTATTTTTGTAAGGATTTATGTATTTATTAGAGAGAGAGAGTGTGCATGCACCTGTGCATGTGTGAGTGGAGGAGGGGCACAGGAGGGAGAGGGGGAGAGAATCCCAAGCAGATTCTGCGCTGAGCACGGAGCCTGACCGGGGGTTCAATCCCATGACCCTGAGATCATGACCTCAGCTGAAACCAAGAGTCAGAGGCTTAACAGATTGTGCCACCCAGGCATCCTCATCAATTGTATTATTTTAAAAAGGCATTTTTTTCCTCATATTTGTCATGAGGTTTTTCAGTTATGAAAAGTGAAACTGATTTAAATGCATTTATCTAGTTTCTTGTATCTGGTCACATTACTAGTTTCCTTTTAGTTTGAATAGTTTTCTTCCTGGTTGATTTTTTAGGTTTTCTATGTAAAAATGCCATAACTTCTGAAAGCAATGATATGTTTATTTCCAATCACTCCAGCTCTCACTCCCATATATATACATATATACATATACATATGTAAATAAACATACTTACATATTTATATATAATCACCTTTTCTGATTTTTAAATGAGAGAACAGTGTCCAATAGGTTTAAAAAACACTGTCTTATATAATGTCCTGTTTAATTATGGCTCCATAACCAATCACTCTAAAACTTAGTGGTTAAATTATAAAGAAATAATTTTATTACTTCTCACAATCTCTATGGGCCAGAGATTTCAAGAAGGCCTTGACTAGGTGTTTCTCGCTTAGGTCTCCAATGTGTTTGCAGGCAATTGCAGGCTGTCAGGGTCCGGAGTGGTGGGGGCTGGGAAGCACTTAGCTGGAGGCTGGCTAGCTAACTCCTGTCTTACAGCCTCTCCATGTGGTCTCAGCATAGGCTAGTTTGGGTTTCCTCTAGGCATGGCATCCTCAGAACATGAAGATTGCTTACTTGTCACCTGGAGGCTTCAAGAGTGAATATTCCAGAGAGCAAGGCAGAAGCTTTACTAGCTTTCATGACCTAGCCATGAAAGACAGTTCATATCATTTCCAAAGTACTCTATTTATAACGATCAAAAGTTCACTCACAGTAAGGAAGACAGACTCCACCTCTTGATGAGGTGACTGTCAAATAATTAGGAGCCACATTTTAAAAATAAGAGTTTTGGCATTTTGTATGAATTTTGCTCTTTACTTTGAATAAATACTCTATAATATTGAGAAAAATTCCTTCCATTTTTAGTTTATTTGAATTTTTTTCGTTTCTTTTAATTAGAATGTATTTTAAAAATTTCTATCAGCATCTATCAATATAGTAAATATATTTATTTCATTCCAAAAATATTTAATGTTAACCATGTGCCGGGATCCATGATAGATCCTGAATACACAGAAATGAAATAGGCAAGGTCATTGTGCTTCAGCTGCTGAGACATGCCAACCATGCTGCATCATTTCAATTATTATTTATAACCACGAACTTCCTGTTGGTCAGAGAACTACCCAACTATCCTACATTTCGCTGAGCAATTTTCTCTTATACTTACTCAATTCACCCTTCTCTTCCTTCAGACCTCACAACTCCCAGTCCTGACTCTCAGTTAATAATCTTCATTCCTATTTTGCTGGGTGCGGGGTTGGGGGGAAAGCTATCAGTAGGTATAAGCAGGATGATTTTATCATAAAAATTTCCCATAAAGCTCTACCTCCGTATTTTGTTTTCCCTCCAGTTACAATGGATGAATTATTTCTGCTACACTCTCTCCTCCTTCATTTCTGGACTAGAACATATCCCTTGACCTACCCAAATATTATGATCCTCCCACTAATTCCACTCTTTCTTAGATTATAAAATTTTTGTTTGTCTACGGGATCATCCTTATCAGAATAGAAATACAGTATTGTATTTCTCATTTTAAAATCAATTATATGAATCCATATGTTCTTCCTTTTACTGTTCTGATTCTCCTTATAGCAAAACACTTCTAAAGGCTTTACTAAACTAAAGGTTTTGACTTTCTCTGATGACATTCACCTTTGGATCCATAGTAACCTGTATTTTTCCCCAGAGACCACTGAAACTGTTTTGTGTAAATCAGCAATATGTTGCTGGATTCAATAGCCATTTCTTAGTTCTCAGCTTACTTCACTGTAGCACTTGACACAGTGATCCACTTTTTGAAAGATTTCCTTTACAATTTTAAACTCAAGGGAGTGGATTAGTTTCTCATCAACTTATTTTGTCTTATGGTCTACTAAAAATGTAAAGGCTTCAATTTATTTAAGTTGCTAAACTTATTCTGGTAAAAAAAAATAATTAATTGAATAACAGGGACAAAGTGATCCTCATGAACAAATGCATTTCAAAGGAAACATGTTTATACCTAAGCCTAAAATATAGCTAATATTATTCAGAATTATCTTTCATAAAATCAGTTAGGAAGGTTTCCATTAATATCCTTAATCATGATCAGTTTCATTAGTATGGAATTACCTATTTGTAAAGATATGTTAGAATTACCCCCATTTACCTTCTAGTTGAGAACAAAAGAATTAGGAATAGCCCTGCAATCCATTTTCTTCCTTTATCAGGAATGGCCAGGTAAAAGAAGAAAGATGATCTAGTCAAATCCCCTTATAAAATTCTAATGATATATCTCCTGGAAAACATTAATGTTATTTACTAGTAGAGAATCTTTATCTCGTCTGCCTAGGTTAGATTATGTTAAACCAATCTAGTATCTATGGATTTATGGGATATGACTCCCCGAAATTTTTGTGTAAGCTATGTGATTATTGGAGTAAAAAAAAAAAATGAAGGTGTCTTATCCCTGAGATAGATTCCTTTTGCGCGAGTAAGTACTGCATGGCCACTCAGCAACTTCATATGTTAAATATGGGCCAAAAACCATTCAAACATGGCAAGAAATGATCTGGGAAGTGGCAATGAAATCTTGAATTCTGCGCTTTCCCTGTCCCTTGCGATTATTCATATACAGAAAATTATTGGAATGCTTGGAATTGCTAAGATTTCCGATTCTCGTGTATCTGATTTGGCAATCTGGCACTTTGTGCTATTTTATTAACTGTGTCAGTTTTTAATTTTGACATAATTTCAAGTCTTCAGAAAGATACAAAAATCGTACAAAAAACTCCTGTTATCTCTTTAACCAGAATTGTTTATATTTGTCCCCCCATAGAAATTATATATATTTATATTTATATACATATAAACACACACATACACACATATGTATATTATATATAAAATATATAGTTCATATTTATTATATGTTAAAATTAGATATAAAATGAAGAGCAGGCTTAAAAATTTCCTGAGCAGACAAAACCTATTATGCCACATAAGCAAAAATTAATTTAGTCTATTCTGCAAAATAAGTAAAACTTAACTGGGTTGCTTCTTGTAAATGCTTCTAAAAATTGTAAACAAAGCAAGCTGTTCCCCAAAAATGGCATCATGTAAGCACTTTTAACCAAATAACTAAATCACCTATCACTAGAAAAACTTTAATGTTATAACCAATCATTATAAAAAATAAACAGCCTCTGTATTTTCACTGTATGCTGTCTTGGAACAATATACGGGAGTCTCATTCCACTGATGGTTTAGATCTCCCAGGTTACACACTGTTTTTATGTGCACAGTAAACTCTTCCTAATTACTATTTTATTGACCTGTTGTTTTTAGTTTTGCTTCTGCTGAATCTTTGACATATATATGTGTATGTATATTGTATATGTATATATAATGAACTTTTTGAGAGTGTAATCAAATCAAGATCGTATTCATGATAATGACAGTATTGGCCTTTTCAATGTGTTGACATTTATATTAATAATGCAAAAGTTATGGTAAGTAAAATTTTTGGTATCTCATCATGAATCAAAGAATTATCACCAAAATGTAATATAGTAATCATTGCATCATCCACTCTCATAAATTTGCAGGGGGGGAAAAAGCCCATTTTACTTAGCAATGTCCTTGATGAAGCAATAAAATTGTTAAAATTATTAAATCCCAGCCTTTGAATATACCCCATTTTAATATTCTGTGTGATAAAGTGAGAAATAGGTAAAGCTCTTTTGATACATACAGGGTATGATGAATGTCTTGAAAAAAAAAGTACTTGTACATTTCTTTGAAGTATGAAAGCTAGCTGCTTTTTCATGGAATATATTTTGCTTGGAAGAATCCGTGACAGCCAAACTATGGTGATTCTGGCTTGAGTATTTGGCAGATATTTTCTTAAAAATGAATGAATTAAATCTGTCAGTTCAAGGAAATTGGTAATATGTGTTTCCAATGATAGAATTCAGGCTTCAAAGATGAAGTTAGAACTGTTGGCAACTTGTATACACCACTGTGACTTTGACACATTTCCAAAGCTTAAAGACTTTCAGAAGAGATCAGGGGTGATATAATATTTTATAATGAAATATATCTATATTTGGAATATCTAAAACCTCACTTAATCATTCATATTTAATATAATTGTTGATAGATTTGGAGGTCAGTTTAACGTTTTGCTATTTCCCTTCTACTTGTCCCACCATTTTTTTTTCTGTATCTCCTTCTCCTGTCTACATTGTTTTAAATTTATATTCTTTATTATTCTATTTCCTCTATTGGCAATTTAGCTAATCCTTTTGCATCATTTTTTTCCCTATTAGGTGTAAGGATATGCATCTTTAATTTATTATAGTCTATTCAGAGTTAATTTTGTACTTGTAATTTGAAATAAATATCTTGTAAAGTGTATCTCCATTTACCCTCTGACATGATGTGCTATTTTTATCATATATGGCATATCTACATAAATCTGTATAATATCAGATGTGAAATATATCATTATAATGTATATTTCAAACTCCAAACTCTTCAGAGCATGTAATGCTGATTTAAAACTAATATTAAGTAATTAGGGGAAAATACAAATTAGAAAATGAAGGAACTGGTTTATCCATAAGGAAAATGTTTAGATGCTCTTGACATGTAAATTCTGATAATTCTATGGTTAATGTTTACAGTTTATCTATCTATGGAGCATAAAGTTATTACAGGTCTGCAAAATGAAAAAAAATGCTAACAACTAAGATATTATAAATATGTTAAATCTGACAGAAGGTTGCAGTGGGAAGGGTGGAAAAAAGGTGGCATATTAAATTAAGATACTAACACATTTATCTCAAATAGAAGTGATTAGTGATATTTATTGAATTTAATGTGACACGACACGTAAATCAACAAGGAATATACTATAAAGCTTTTGGTTTCTCAGAAGAAGAGAGATAATGGGAATTGGAGACAAGTACATATCTTTTGAACCTTATAATTTTTAGAGAAAGATGGATAATTATTACCTCAGTTAGAAAAACCAGGAAATAGAAGCATAAGGATAATATTTAAATCTTTGAAAATGAACACCAGTAAAACTAAAAAAAAAAAAAACAACAAAACAAAAACACAAATAAACAACAAAAAAAAAACACAAAAACCCACAACTGATTAAAAAGAGTTACTTCTAGGAGTGGAACCAGAAATAGGGAAGCACTGGGAAGGAAATTATTACTTTTCATGTCTTCTTATTGATTTCTCAAAAACAAACAACAAACAAAAACTACAACAACAAAAAACCACCTTGCCATGTATTTGCATCAGTTTTCTATTGCTACTATAATAAATTACCACAAATTTAGGGGTTTAACTCAAATTTATTATCTTACACTTCTCTAGGTTAGAAGTCCAACACGTCTCACTGAATTAAAATCAAGTCGTTTGACAGGGCTGCATTCCTTCTGGAGACTTTAGGGGAGAATCTGTTTCCCTGCCTTTTCCAGCTTTTAGAGACTGCCCACATTCCCTGGCTTATGGTCCCCTCCTTACATCTTCAAAGTGGTCAATGTTGTATTTCTCTGACAATCCTTCAGTAGTTAAAATTTCTTTGGACTCTTCTAATCTGCCTCCCTCCTCCTTTGTGAAACACTGGATTCACCTGGATAATCCAGAATAATCATCCTATTTTAAAGGTGGCTGATTAGCAACCTTAATTCTTCCCTTCCATCTAAACTACCATATTCATGGGGAACAGGATGTGGGCCTCATTGAGAAGGCCATTATTTTGTCTACCATAATATTAGTACTTTATGTGAATCTTAAAGTAAGATTAAAATAATATGCTTACCTACTAATAAATTCACACATAACTATTCTTAACTTATCCTCATTTTTCTTTCAGGATGGTCTGTATCATGCAAATCCTCTGCATTGAAATCACCAGTACTCTATCATGCTCCTGGGTCCACACTCATCTTCAGTAAATGAAAATTTGGAAGATAGGTTCCAGTAGTCTGGATCTTATTAAGTATCCCAAATAATTTTAACACACATCAAGGTTTAAAGTCTGCCAATTCAGGCCACTGCAAAAGAGGTAAGGAAACAGCATCAGTTTAGGGAGTTAAGAAGTAATGGGACACAAACTAATTTGAATTATTTCTCTGTCAGCAGGAAGCTCAGAGAAGAAGAGTTTAACAATTCAACAAGTACCAAAATAAGATTTCCTGGAAGAATATAAATACCAAGTAATAAAGAGATTCAAACACAAAGAATATACATTCTTGTACATACTATACTACTTGTAAAATGTTTAATGAATGAATGTTATTGATTGATGAATGTTGTTGAATGATGATAACCATTGAAAAAGAACAGAAATAAAACAAAACAAATAAAAGATATTGTGGGGAAGCCTGATGATTAGAGAAAGACACAACTGAATGCATAAATAATTGATCCCAGTGTAAATTAGTAACAGGTACATAATTTGTTCTGAGAATTTTTGCTACTTTTTAACATTTATAATATACATTTTACATAGTGTATATAGAACTTAAGCTGAAAAATTTATGTCACATATAAAATGCATATGTTTTAATTTATAAAAAGGAATCAATGAAAATTTTAAACAGTAATATTCCTGTTTCCCCCTTTCTTGTTTATGCATGGAAAGTCTGGCCATAGTAACTATACTTAATGAACAATCATTAATCACCTAGTGGCAGACACTAGCAATAAAAGCTGAATACATGGGAGGAATTTCAAAGTGACTCTAAGATTGCCCCGAAACTTCAAGTTCTTTGAAGTGATAGAAAAGTTCATAAAGACACTGAATGCAGAAAAGTAAAAATGCAACTTTAAAATGCAACCAAGTCATAAAGGAAATGCGTTTCTTCATTTATCCTTTTGGGTCTCTTAAGCTCTTACTCTAATGGGCTTTCTGTATCTCTAGTGCAGAATTTATAACAGCTTTAAATTAGTGTCTCTGTGACCAAGCCTAATTTTTCCTCCTAGACTATTTCCTGCTTATGGGCAGAGATTATCTTTTTTTTGTGGGGGGGGGGTGGATTCTCATGCTTAGCAGAGTGCCCAGCATTTAAAAAATGTTGAATAAAGATCTAAAGCATGCATGTGAGAGACAAAAAGAAAGGGCCGAATGGCTATCCTTTAAAAGCTCATTTCTGCAATGACATTTTTTTTTTTAAAGAATAGATTCCATTTATTTAAGCAAGGCAGTTACACATTCTCATTCTCTGGCTTGTTTATTTGTTGCTACTTCCCATCATGGAATACTATAAATTAATCTAAGTCATATGTTCACAATTATATAAATGCAAGAGGAATATTTTCCTTGTGAAAGTATGGTTTACAAAAGCATTGAAAATTTGACTTCAACAAGCTCACTAAATTTAACAGATTATTTTAACGGTACAGACTCATATTAAAGAAGCCAATATATTACTAAGTGGGATTAACAGAAAGAAGTCAAATCCTCCAAATATAATTCCAATGAAGTAAAAAATAATAATACTCAGGATTAAATAAAGAGGTTGTTAGGATTTCATGGCCCTAATAATCTGTTGATAATATGATTTTCTTGAAATCAAAGCATTACACTGCATTACAATGCATTGATTGAGGATAATATTTTCTTACATTTATCTTTAAGTTTATAAGATCCTTTTAAAAATAAAAGGGGTTTATGTTGCATTTTTAGTATAGCCAAGAAAAAATGATTTTAAAGTATAGAGTGTAGGGGAAACATGTTAAATAGGGAATCTCAACTCAAGATTCATCCAGTGTTTTAGTCATTAACTAAATAAATATGTATTGAAAGTCACTGTAAAGATGTCACTATAAACATCTAGCCACTTAAAATGAGTTCAAGTATGCTAGCTAAAGCAACTGATGTCCCAACAGACCAAAAGTTTAAATGTGAATGTTAAGAAAACTCAGTAATACTGGTGACATATCTTAAAACAGTTTTGACCAGAAGTTGGAGTTAATATAGGGAGGCGGAAGATGAATCTAGGAGAGTGGGAGTAGGGAAAATATTCTTTTAATATAATGCTAACAGTTGAGGCAAAGACAATGCTCAGTAAGCAATAGGTACTCTTTTATATTTTCAACCTTTCTTTGCAAGCGGGTTGGATATTGTAACTCATTCTGGCCACGGACCTTGCTATAATTGAAATATGTCACTTTTGGTTTCAGGGAGCTAAAAACAGTGGTGCCTCCTCAATTTCACTCTTACCCTGCCACACTGACATTATAATCCATGTGTTTAAATGGGGATATAATCTTGGGGAGGAGCCTAGATTTCCAATTCACTGAGAACATGATGTTCCTACCAATCCTTATCAGATACTGCATGAGCTAGAAATAAACTTTCAATGAAAATTTCTCTTATGACCATAGACCAAGAGTACTTCAAGAAATAGCACCAAATATTATATATATATATATATATAGAGAGAGAGAGAGAGAGAGAGAGAGACAGAGAGACAGAGAGAGAGAGAGAGAGAGAGAGGTTAATTCTAGTTATACATTATTTGTTTAAAGCTTGAAAATCACTTAACTTGATTCTCCACATTAACAACAACAAAAAAATAAAGATAAAACAATTATCTTGATAGATGCAGAAAATAAATTTGGCTCAATGCAACATCCAAATAATAATTTTAAAAAAAATCTAACCATACTAGAAATAGATGAGAGCTTTCTTCATCTAATTAAGCCTATGTATAAAAACCTACTGTAATTTTTTTACCTAATGGTGATATGCTAAATTATTGAGAATGTTCTAAAATAGGAAAACTAAAATAGGAAATAAAGCAAGGATACCCACTATGACCCCTTCTATTTAAAACTGCAATGGAATCTCTAGCTAATATAACAAGCCAAGAGAAAAAATGGATGTCATCCTATAACAATAATTATAACAATATAATTAGATACCTAAAAAAAAAGAACCTACAGAGAAACTTAACAGAATAAATATGTGACTTAGCAATGCCACTGGATATAAAACCAATAGAAAAAAATAAGTATATTTATAAATACTATTAATAAACAAAATATCTTAAAATGTTACTATTTATAGAGGATGAAAAAACATCAAAGTCTAGAAATAATATTAGCAAATAATATGTAAGATCTCTACACTAAAAACTCTTAAACATTAAATGTGACATACAAGTTTGTGGTTGGAAAACTTTATTTTTCTTTGAAGTCATCTATAATTTCAATATAATCCAAATCCAAATCTAAGTATTTCTTTTTACCAAAAATGGTAAGTTGAATCTAAAATTTATGAGAGACTGAAAAGAGCTAATATAAGGAAAACAATCCTGAAAAGACAGAAAGAGAGAGACGGAGAAAGAGAGAGAAAATACAGCTAGAGAACTTACAGTATCAAACACCAAGACCTATCACAAAGTAACAGTACTGACCAAAGAAAGACAAAAGAGAGTGCAAAGGTGGTGTCACACATATATCTTACCTAATTGGTGACAAATGCAACACAGTGGTACAGGGTCAAGAGTAGGGGAGTGGAGGGTAGGAGTAGGGAATAATGTTCTTCTAAATGGTACTGAATCAACTGGCTAAATACGGGGGAAAAGTATATTGCCCCTAGATTACACAAATAATTTCAGATGGATTTCAGATCCCAAATTGAAAGGTAAAAATATAGCTTTTAGTAGAATACATAAGAAAATATCCTTTTGACTTTGGAATATATAATATCAAATGAACACACAAGTGCTAGTCGTATGATAAAAATACGACAAATTAAATTATATTAAAGGATTTTAGTTCATCACTTAGAAAAAAATGCAACTCAAATGGTGAAAGAAGAAATCCCTAGCACGTTTATTCAACAAAGTACTTATATCTCAAAAATATAGTAAATTTCTACAAATAAATAAGAAAAAGACAGAAAGCTCCATAGAAATATGGGGGCGAGGGGGAACATGTCAAAAAACCCACAACAAAATGATATCCAAATGGTGAATAAATGTGATTACGTGCCTTTCCAAGAAATGAACTAGCACAATGCAATTTCACTCCACTCAACACTGACAAAAGAAACTACTGAGTATTAATAAAAATAGGAAACACATGAAACTCATTCAGTCCTGGTAGGAGTGTGAATTTATAAAACCACTGTGCAAAACTGGCCACATCTACTAAAGTTGAACATTGGTATAACTTACAGCACAGAAATTCCATCCTGGATTATTATATACCCAATTGAAAGGCTTATATGTTCACTTAAAGATTTGTGTTAGTTTAACACTTGCAGTAATTTTTGTAATAGCCCCAAACTGCAAACTACCAAATGCCCATCAACAGTAAAATGGATAAACATATTGTGGAATACTATAAAGCATCAGGGTTGAATAATTTACAACTACATGTCACCATATGAACATTTCTCACAAATATAATGCCAATTTATTAAAAGTCAGATACAAAAGTATGTACTATTTGATTCCATTCATATAAGGTACAAACATAATCAAAACTAACCTGTGCTTTTAGAAATCAGGATAATGATTATCAGTAAGAGCAGAGATTGGACATTAGAAAAGGACGTTTCTCATCTGCTGGTAGTGTTTTGATTCCTGTTCTGGTTAGTGAATACACTTAATTTACAAAAATGTTTTGTTTTATACTTACAATACATATGATATTTTTCCTTTTGCATCAGAATCAAATTCCTGAAACAGTTTTTGAAGGTTGTTTTTTGTTGTTTTATTCTGTTTTGGCCTTCATCTGTTAGATTTTCATATACTTTTCAATTCTTCAGTCCTTTCCGAACTGTATTATAAATCTGTTGTCAAATCCACCTGAAATATCTCTGTCTTACCTTAGTTGATGTGTGTCTCAGTATTAACTTGTAGTAATCAAGACTACTGACTATTTATTTTTTTAAAATACTCTTGGGGCTGCTAGGTAGCTCAGTCTGTTAAGTGTCTGACTCTTGATTTCAGCTCAGATCATGATCCCAGGGTCATGATCTCGGGATTGTGAGATGGAGCCCCTCGTCGGGCTCCACGTCAAGCATGGATCCTGCTTAAGATTCTCTCTCTTCCTCTCCCTCTGCCCCTCCCCTGACACTCACTCTCTCTCACTGGGGAAAAAAAAAACTCTCCTGAATTTACTCCCATTAAACTACAAATCTCCTGGTTTGTTCTTTTATCTTCTACTGGGTTGTTAAATATTGTTGTTCCTGAAGACATCTTCCAAAGTTTACTTTTTTTCTTATCTATATAATTCACATAGGCTACCACATTCACATATACAACTATAGTAAGCATGGATTAAACCAATGAATTCTACATTTTATCTTTACCCTCAAACTCTAAAACACAAAATCCTATGCATTACTCATACCTATCCCTTGAACATACAACAGTAAGCTCAATCTCAGCATGTTCCAAATTTTTTCATGCTTTTCAACCAAACATGCCTCTCTTCCAATATTCGAAATATTTAGAAATAGCCCAGTCCCTCCAACATTCTGCAGATGAGAAACCACAACTTGTCCTTGACTCATCATCTCCTTCATGCTCCATACTCAAGATATTCCTAAACTCATCAATTGGACGTCCCCAATAATATCTCATACTAATAGTTACTCTCTATGTCCATTATCACCATTGTTCTCATTCAACTTTTAATTGATTTTGACCTGAGCCACTGTATTTACTCCTATCTGGTCTTTCTCCCTTTGCATTTGATCGTTACCAATACATTTTCTACACCACAGCCAGAATAATCTCTTCAAAACACTAACCCAGTCTAGTCTGAGGTGATCCTCCCAAATCCCTTCTCCTATTGTGAAATAGCTAGAAGATATTCTCCAGTCGTTGGGAATAGATGCTGAACCTCTCAAAAGAAATTACTGTAGGTCTAATTGAAGTGCTTCACCAATGTTGGCCGCCCCACCTTTACCAGGGGGCAAGCCCCGGCCAGTGCCTTGATATGATATGATACAAATGATATGAATATGATATGAATGATGTGAATATGATACAAATATGATATGAATGATACAAATCTTAAGGGCCCTTACCTCTTGTCACAATTTGGGGCAACTCTGAAGGATCATCTCAAAGTTTCCTATAAAACAGGTTGTGACCTCAGCTAGAATTGTATGGTAGGCCAGCTTCTCTCTCTGCTCAAACCTGCCTTTCTTTTCTTATATGGTATCCCTAGAGATCACACCCAATAAACTTACTGCTTACAACCTTCCATCTTTGTGTGTGTTTCCAGAAAACCATTCGAAGACACCCTCATTTACAAGAACGAAAACCACTGAATTGATTTCATGGTTTTAAATACAACTTTAAGAATTCTTCAGTGTGGTTTATATAGGGCTCTGCATGGATTTTTCCTCGCCTCTATCTCTTGCCTTGAACTCCAGTCACATTAGTGCTCTTCCAATTTTTCAAAACAAGATGCTCTGCAGCAGCATATTCATTGCATTTCCCATTCCCTGTGCCTTAAGTGCTCCTCCCTCAACACACTGGCAATTCCTATTCCTTCCTCAGATCTCAGTATCGGTTAGTGGGGATGTATTCAACTGGCTCCCTAGGCGACTTCAGTTACTCCTCTGTTTAAACCTTTTATCACTATACACACATTATGCTGTAGATTGCCAACAAACTATGGTCCATGTGCCAAATCAGTCTGCCACTTGGTTTTGTAAATAGAGCTTTTACAAAAGAAAGTCATGGCTGTAGGTATTGTCTATGACCGCCTTCCTGATAATGGCAGAGCTGAGTAGTTGACACTAGATGGTATTCAAAGAGTAAACTATTTATTATCTGGCCCTTTACAGAAAATATTTGCCCATCTTTACCTTCATTCTATACTGTATTATATGCAAAGAATATATAGCATATATGTGTATAATATATACATAATACATATATACATACTTTATACAATATAAATTATTATTTATGTGGCATTAGGAAGATATTTAAGTATCTCTATGCTTCAGTTTCCACAGCTGTAAAATAGGGTTGATAAAAGATTATGCATAAAACCACAGAAACCTATATATGAGTAATGCATATGGAACATGTGTCTAACAGAGACACAATAGTGTAAAACCATGTCAAAGCATAAGCACTTGAAAAGCAATCTTTTTTATCAATATATTGAAATAAAATATTGTTATTATTAAGGGTGATTGCCTAAATGTTTAGGGATGAGTTATATTTTCTTTTTTTTAAGTTTTTATTTAAATTCCAGTTAGTTAACATATAGTATAATATTAGTTTCCGGGATTCAACTGGGATTCAACATTCCATACAACACCTGGATTCATCACAGCAAGTACCCTCCTTAATCCCCACCACCTATTTCACCCATTCCCCACCCATCTACCCTGTGGTAATCATCAGTTTGTTCTCCATAGTTAAGAGTCTGTTTCTTGGTTTACCTCTCTCTCTCTCTTTTTTCCCCTGTTGCTTGTTTGTTTTGTTTCTTAAATTCCACATACAAGTGAAATCATATAGTATTTGTCTTTCTCTGACTTATTTTGCTTAGCATAATACTCTCTAGTTCTACCCATGTCATTGCAAATGGCAAGATTTCATTCTTTTTAAGCTAAATAATATTCCATTATATATATCATTTTATATATATCAAAATACTTTGATGGATATATATATATATAGCACTTTTTCTTCACCCATTCATCAGCTGATAGACACTTGGGCTATTCCCATATTTGGTTGCTGTAGAAAATACTGCTATAAATACCAGGGGGCCGGTATTCCTTTGAATTCGTGTTTTTGTATTCTTTGGGTAAATACCCAGTTCTGCCTAGTTATATTTTCTATGTGGAATTTATCTTTTTGTTTGTCTATTTAATACTTGGGGATATTGTGATTTTTAAGGCAATTATATGAGGTCTTTACTTGTGTTTAAAAGACTGACACTTTGCCCTATCTTCTGCAAGTACATATTTTATACTTCTAATGTGGATAAATTCATTGTATTTGACATATATATTACTTTAATTTTTAAAAGTGCTTAAATAATTTTTAGTATTTTTACAAGATTATAGAAACACAAAGGAAAAGTTTGTAATTTGATCTAAACTCACATAGCTCAAGTGGTTATTGTTAACATGTAGATATTTCACTAACATTGCATATTTTAAATAATTAAAATAATATGATGATATACATACAGGCTATTGTCTTTTATTTTGTTTGTATTTATATAATAATGCTCAAAACTGAGCACTTTGTGGACATTAAAATTTTTACAAAAAGCTATTAACCACAGCAATATTAATTATAATAATTACTAACATTTACTGAATAGCTTACATGCACTAACACACTTAATCCTCCCGTCAAACACAGGAAGGGAAGTATGATCTGCATTTACAGTGAGAAAAGCAACAAGGGCATGGGCAGTAAGTAATTTCCCAGGGTTAATGTCAGTGCCAGAGCCTTAGCATCTGTTCAGTTTATAAATGTGTAGTAATAAATAAAAACTTCTTTGGAGAAAACAGAAAACTTATATGAAATTATTATGTGAATATTTATATTATTCAATTTTAAAACTCATCCATTTACTATTAATTATATATGCCTCTGAAACACTGCTCCCCCACTGTGAGTCCTTCCTTTACAAACTGAAACTTTCTTATTTATAAATGCCCATTTCCAAACTATTAAAGTCAATTTTTTCTTTCTTTTTTTTTTGGAAATCTACTTTCCTATGCTATAAGTAGAACAACAAACACAAGCCTAACACCTTAGGGCAGGCTGTGGTTGCAACTACATTAATCAATCTGCACAAAAGAACATCCAGCTCTTGGTCTGATAAATCTTATCCCAGAGACTCTTGCCACCTGCGAAGAAAGGTTAACATTCTTCTCTACCTTCTGCTGCTGTCACAATGATCAAGACAAGGGGTCATGTTACATTCTATGGCACTGCTTAGCTGGCCATTTGGCAGTGTAGGAAAGGCTACTCTTGGCTCTCTGTTCTGGAACAGTGATATCTGAGGAAAAGGCCTGTATCACTAGAGCACCCAAAATATAACTTGCATTTGTTGAGCACCAGAGTTATTATATGTCTTCTGTATTTTATTAGTCTGGTCCAAATATAAAGGAAAACTTGTGTCCCAATTCCCATCTTCCTGTTTTTCTATGACTGCTTTGTTGCACACCTACATAAGGTCCTGTTCCAAAATCATCTGTTTTCTTCCTGAATATTCTACATGCCCTTGCTTTCAAATTATTTCAGCTGAAATGTGGAGAGGAAAGAAGTTATTGGCCGAAGGAAATTCTGCTCAGACCAGGCATAAGCCATGAAGGTGACATAATCTTGAACTGTAGGAACAGGGTTTCTGCACACTTTTGCTAATACATGAGAATTTATTCATCACATATGCATATGTATTTTTCTCAGCATTTTCTGTTTCTATAAGCCAAACCCACCACTCTGCAGGAAATTTCATTTGATATTCCTGCTAAAGATTCACTACCACTACCTTAAATGGATCACTTGAACTAGTTGTCCATGGTTCCTTTCTCCCAGAGTACAGGTATCAAGTAGGATATTTGGGATATCTAATCTTGTTTCTCACGGAGGAAACTGTGCACTTAAGAACTGCGAGTCTCTTCATTTCTATGCAAGCTATTTTCCAAAAGGGAAATACACAGGACTACTTCTTGAGATATGCATTCTGTTGTCATTACACCAAGCAGAACTCTTGCTTTTTAGGCTCCCCACTGACTAAATAAATTTACTTCATTGATTTTGGAGGAAGCAGCTGAAAATTGAGAAATTATTATATACATAATAAGATGTATAATAAGATAAAAGTTTTATCTATGCCTTTTTTAAATCATTATCTTCAGTTTTTATTTGTTTGTTTTAAAGCAAGGAAAGACATACCTATTCACCCTCATTATTTGATTTTTATGTGAAATTGAAGGAAGGACAAAATTTGTGACATCTATGTTTTAGCTTAGCAAAACAAATCTGCCTCGTCTGGGATTTGTTATACCACTGGCTCAAAGACAGCCACTCCAAATTTAAATTAAAGCTCAGGGAGTGAAATTAAGAATTTTAGATTCTTAGACTTTAGTCCTTGATGGCTTATAAAAGGCAATTTTCCATGTTTATGATGAGATATTCATCATTTACTGTGAGGCAACTTTTAATGATGATATGAACATTATTTGTCAGAATGCTGGTTACATTAATGTACTATACAAACTAGAAAATGACAGAAATTATAAACAGACTAAACCCACTCTGATTTACTACTGACAGGAAGGTTTAAATACTCCCATTATGGGACTTTTCAATCTGAGAAGGAGAATATGTCAGACAGGAGAGTTGGGTACGGAATGAAAATTTGTAATGCTAAGGAGAAGCAAGTAGGGGAATTGAAAGTCATTCATCATTGTAACACTTCCCTGTAGACTAAGCAGAGATAAAGGATTCTGTTCACACAAGAATTTCCAGTTTTTGAAAAGCTTTATCGTTCCTCTTCTACTACAATATTATATTGGAACTCATGAAGTGTTTGCAGATAAAAGTGATAGCGTTTAGGAGTTTATTAAAAATAGTTTCTGTGATCACCACATTGAATTCTGCATTCTAAAAATGAATAATACGAGAAATATGTTTCTTAAATGTCAACAAATACTTAACCCACAACATATCCATCTGACCACAGCAATCTAGGTCAAAATATGAAATAATGTTAGCCCTGGTTAGCGAATTGATGAAGTGTGTATCATTTCTGTAGTAAATCATGGTTTTGCCTTTATTATTTCATGCATGTTTCTTTTCTTTGTGTCATATGTTTAAATTATGTTTCTCTTTATCACTGAACAAGGCTTATCTGTATTAGTTTAGACTCAAAAGTCCACAGGCCAAATTTAAAACATTTCTTCCTATCCAATATACATTTACCTTATGCAACCACACTCACATTCGCTGTTCCTGCTTCAACATACACAGTCTCTGGCTTGTGAACTTTTAACTTTTGAGCAACCCATCCACACAAATGAAAGGTGTGGGCCATAGAAGTCTGTAAATCCTTATAGAAACTGTATAATTTAAAATTCTTTGGAAGCATTTAAATTAGAGAAGTCTTTCCAATAATTAATATGCATACACATACAAGTCAAAACTCAACTAGCTCACAAAAGAAATGCTAAGCAACAAAGACTTCCTAGGTGAATTCTGACTTTTTAAAAATTTTTTAATTGAACTTTTTAAAAAAGATTTTATTTATTTTTTTGAGAGAGAAACAGAGAGAGCGAGAGAGAGAGAACACAAGTGAGGTGAGGGGCAGAGGGAGGAGCAGACTCCCTGCTCAGCAGGGAGCCTGATTTGGGGCTTGATCCCAGGACTCCAGGATCATGACCTCAGCTGAAGGCAGACCACTAACCAACTGAGCCACCCCTGCAAGTCCCCACCCAAAAAATTTAACTGAACTTAAAATACATAGCCAACTTTTAGCAAAGGTAGTTTCTCAGTCTCTTTACATTGAGACATCACATAGAGCAAATAAGCAAATAATATAACATTTAAGCTAATTGACATTTTAATAGCAAAGAAAAATACTATTTATGCCTATTATATCCTATAGTTTTGTTTCTAAAATCAATTTTGTTTAGCTAGAAAATTGAGATTGCAGACTGAAAGACTCAGTTTTAATTTTCAACTCTGTCTCAGAAAAGGCAAGAGATGAGTGTTGGTGAGGATGTGGAGAAAATAAAACCTTTGAAAATTGTTGGTAGGAAGGCAAATTGGTGCAGCCACTATAGGAAATAGTATGGAGGGTCTTCCAAAAAATAAATAAATAAATAAAATAAAACTGGCATGTGATCTAGCGATACCTCTTCCACGTGTACACCCAAAGGAAATGAAATCAGCACTTGTAAGAGATATCTGTGCTCCCATGTTCACTAGAGCATTACTCACAGTTGCCAGGATATGGAAATAACCTAAATATATGTATATATATGTGCATGTATTAAATATATGTATATATAAAACTATATATAATATTAAATATATATATAATGTTAAATATATTATATATATAATACTGTGTGTGTGTGTATAATATTATTTAGTCTTAAAAAAGGAGATCCTACCATTTACATCAAACAGGAAGAACCTAGAAGACATTATGCTAAGGAAAATTAGGCAGACACAGAAAGAAAAAAACTGATCTCCCTTTTATGTGGAATCTAAAAATGTCATATACCTAGAAGTAGAGTATAAAGGGTGGTTACCAGGACAAGAGGGATGGGGGAAATGGGGACATGGCCAAAGGGTGCAAAGTTGCAGTTATTTAGCATAAATAAGTCTAGAGCACTAATACACAGCATGGTGACTTCAGTTTACAATACTGTTCTGAATAGTGGAAGTTTACTAAGAGAGTAGATTTCAGGTGCTCTCATCATACTTACGCATAAAACGGTAACTGTAGCAAGGAGATGATATGTTAACTAACTCAACTGTAGTAACTGTTTCACTACACACACACACACACACACACACACACATAAATGTTGTATACCTTAAACATATAAAATTTTTATTAAAAAATATATTTTTTTAAAAAATGAGGCAAGTATCTCCACTCGAATCGTTCAAAATCATCCCTGTGATTTCCCCAGCATGACTTTTCTCTCCATGGGTGAACCACATTCCTAAATTGCCTCCCTTCTGCTTTTTTTTTTTTTTCATGGCTAATCACTCTACTCTTAAAGTGGTTCATTTCAGTTCAACGTTTAAATAACATTTTAAAATTCAGAATAACTACAAGTATTTGCATATTTAACCATTTCCAGGGACTGCCAGTTCATATTAAGAGAGAGTTTGTTACATATATCCGTTTGCAAAAACATGTGAGGAAGTGAGGAAGTCTCATTTTATTTTGTACTTTAAACAAGCTGTTTTTCTCATAACCCTACAAGAGAAAGCACAGCCAAACTGATACTTAGGTAAGTGGGAGAAGCACAAATCTCAGATTGGTACCCCAAACTACTAACCACCATTTAAAGGATAAAATAAAATCTATGGCATAACATAAAAAAGTTTTACTTGATATTCAATATGAGATATGGAATGAAGAACCAGGATCTTGTATTCAGGTTTGTAAATGTTTTAGCTTTGCTTGATAGTGTATACTTAGTCTTTAGAGCCCTTATTTTTTCAACTAATATATATTCAGTGCTTGTCACAGAAGAGATACGACCCAAGGCTAGAAGTATAACAATGAACAAATCTAGAAGGTTTTTGGCCTCAATAAACTTATATGCCAGTAAGAGAAATAAACAAATAAATAGGCAATTATAAGCACAGGAATGTTGTGACAGAGGTAGTAGAGATCACTCTGGAAATGCACATGATGGGGGACCACCCTGATCTGGGGAGTAAGAAAAGTCTCTGGAAGTGATCCTAAAAGAGAGACTGAAGAATGATAGGAGATTAGCCACATAAAGAGTTTTTTAGTGTAGAAGAGATAAGACCTGCAAGTGAAAAGATAAAGACTTCTTTAAGGAATTCAAATTATTTAGAGCTAAACATTAAAGTTCATGTGTCAGAAGGGGAGATCTAAATAAATACACAGTACAGGCCATGTGAGCTCTATCTCTTGCACTGGCCAGTGCTTTTATTAGCTGTGTGATGTTCAGCAAGTGTCTTTGCCTCAATTTCTTTATCTTTAAATAAACAAATGAATAAATGAACCACAAAAATGGCAAAATAAATACAAAAAGAGAATTACAACAATACATATTTCATAGGGATGTTTTGAGTAATAAATGTGCTAATATATGCAATTCACTTAGTACTTGTTATATGATACTTGATATACAAATATTTGAATGTTTTCATTATTATTTTAATATTATCATTGTTAATTGTTATTATGATTGATTGGTTGCATGATTTTAACTAAAGGAGTGATATATGTTAATTTTACTAAAATTATTATTATTATTTTTTTTATTTATTTGACAGAGAGAGAGACAGCGAGAGCGGGAACACAAGCAGGGGGAATGGGAGAGGGAGAAGCAGGCTTCCTGCCGAGCAGGGAGCCCGATGCGGGGTTCGATCCCAGGACCCTGAGATCATGACCTGAGCCAAAGGCAGTTGCTTAACCAACTGAGCCACCCAGGCACCCCAATTTTACTAAAATTATTGAGTCTGTGGTATGAAAAATAAATTATAGGACAATGATCACAAGCCTCTTGTCATAATCTAGAGAGGGGTTGACAGTGACTTGGAGAGAAGCAGTGGTGACTTGACAGAAAAAAATAAACATACTTAAGTAATAAATTATTACATTATATGAATATTTTGGTGACTGAATGTGATAAGAATAAATTGTCATGTTTAGGTGCTTCACTGAACAACTTGAAAAAGGACTGAAATGGAGGGAACTGGCAGAAGGCCATACTTGTAATGGAAAGATAACTTTTAGTCCATTGGAGCAGTTATAACAAAATGCCATAAACTGGATGGCTTATAAACAGCAGAAATTTATTGCTGACAGTTCTGGAGGCTGGAAATCCAAAATTAGGATGCCAGCATGATCTGGTGAGAGTCCTCTTCCCGGCTGCAGATTACCACTTCTGGCTATGTCCTTCCATGGTGGAAGGGGGGCAAGAGTTTTTGGGGTCTCTTCATTAAAGCACTAATCCCACTCATGAGGGCTCGCCCCTCATGACCTAAGCATCTGCCAAAGGCCCTACCTCTTAATACCATCACACTGGGTATTAGGATTTCAACATATGAATTTGGGGCAAGGGACAGAAACATCCAGACCATGTCAAGGATCAACTCAATTTTGACTATTTTGAGTATGAAATGGCAGTAAGAAATTAATACAAACTGTGAAGCACATTGTGTGTACGTGTTTGTGTGTGTATACTATTTCAAGAATGATGCATTCTCCCAACCTGTCAAATTAGCAAAGTCAAACAAGTTAGAAGTAGAAAAGTGTTTGGATTCAGTGAGCATAGTTCACTGTGTGATGTAAGGCATATCCAGACTTACTGGATTTAGGAATGGATGTAAGAGGGAAAAAAAAAAAAATCAGAATGAGTGTGGAAAATCTATCTAACTAACTTGGTTCTAAAGCAGAAATAAAACAAATGTCCACAACCAGCATGGCATGCAGAAGTAAAGACAAGGTCTTCATTCAAAAAAAAAAAAAAAACAAACAAACAAAAAAAACGAACTACATGTATACTTAAATGCTAGTGAGAATAGAATAGAATGAAAAAAAACATACTGAATATCATAGAGAACAAAGAATGATCAAAAGTGTGATGCTGATAGGTAGAGATTCAGGGTATATATAGGAAGATGTACCTGTAATAGGAGAGTGGGCACTACTTTAATTATAAAATGAAGGAAGTAGAAAGGTGCATATTCCTAACAACATTCTCATGGCTATTAGATTGTATTTCTGTATGCTATAAACAATATCCTATCTGTATTGCTTGGTGCTCAGCATGACTCTCCCACAATATCCACCAGGAGATAAGGAAATAAAAACTCGTGGGTACTTAAAACCATAATATTTTGAAATTAGAATATATAGATTAGAAACAAACAATGGTGTTTGCTTCATCATTTTATTCCAAAAAGTTCTAAAATAATCATGTAGAATTAAGAGGCAGGATGAGTGATAAATTGTGGAAGGGCTTGGCAATCTGAAATTTTTACCTTAGCCTAAAAAACGGATATAATGCATGTTGGTTTCATCTGGCCACTGCATTCCTATAATGCCCAAGATATATTCAGGCCTGAAAATAAAGAGAGTATAAGGTACTCAGCATCTACTAGTTCACTATCAAGACTCATAATATTGACAAACTTGTATTTATTAGCTTGTATTTTTTCCCCATCCATGGATTAAGGAAAGACCAGACCTGGGAAGAAGTTACAAACACATCTTTTATAATATTGTATAACCCACTATAAGTTTTGGATTTATACACAAGAGATGAAGACCCATTGATGAATTTTAAATAGACCTGATAAGCACATTAGGAAGACAAATGGCAACACTGAAGGGAAAAGTAAATAAGATTTGACAAGGAAAGAGTTATTGTGGATCAAACTAAAGGAGCGGAAATGGAAATAAAGTGGAGATTGTAAAATTAAAAGATGTTTAGGAGGCATCAGCACAATGAGGTTGCTGATTCATTGCAATGGCTGAATTACTATACACAAAGAAAATATCATTGTCAGTAGATCCATAATTTCATGTTATCCCTGTGGAAAAGTGCTCATTGCTAATTGTAAAATAATATATTTTAACATAATATTTAAGGAAGTCAAGGTACTTCCCTCATTGAGAACATGATAATGTGATTTAACTTCTTGCTTGATTTCACATGATCTATGCACAATTTACCATAAGTTCATATACTGTCAGAGTTATTCAGTATGAGCATTACAGTGTTTTTCAATTTGTAATTAACAAAATGAAAAAGAATGCTATATATTTTGTGATTTTAACAAAGACTTTTGAATAGTAAAGAAAAATTAAGAAAAGAGCAGTATATTTGAAATACTTAAAATGGAACCTATGACCATATATTAATTATGTGAAAATTAATTCTTCACATTATAACAAATATCTTTTACACTATCTAAATCTTACTTATGAAATAATGACTTTTTGGGGAGGATATTCTGCCTCACTGCCCTTTATGAAGAAAGTACATTATTTGAATTTCAATAGAAGACACTTTTTTTAAAAACTTTTATTCTGTTGGAATAAATCTTTAGGATATAATTTAACTTAATTGTTCTTCTGTCATTCATGAACTACTTATGCTGAACTCATAGTTTATGATGTCAGCAGAAATTAAATTATACCCTTGTGTTCAGTTGGGAATCATTTTTTAAAAAATAATCTGACATCAGAAAGTAAAAAATCTGTTTCTAATATAGGATAATTGTAGTTCATTATGAAAATGGAACAAACTGCTGACTTATTTTAGAAAAAATACAGTATGTGAGAGCTCAGATGATTTAATAAAATAATGAGTCTGAAAGGGGGAATGTACCATAACCTTGTTACAAATTCTCTAGTGAAGTCATAAATAATCAAGCCAAAGAGTATACAAATATACAGTTTAACCAATTACTGTTTTTAGAAACACTCCAAACCAAAAAGTCTAAGATACTATATTTTTGAAAATCCGTAAAAAGTATTCCCTCTTATTTCCAAAGTATTTCAAAGCCTAAGTGATGAGTCTAAAATTAAGCAAATTTAACCCAAACACCTACCTTTTATTTTAAATTCAGTATTTGCACATTTTCTCAATGATCCTAAAGAAACAATCGCCAAAGAGTTGCCATTAAGCTTGAATGAATTTACAGCCTGCTCTTGAAAAATAGCTCAAGACATTTATAGTCGTATGTTCTTTGGTCAGTTGGCATAAGATTAGTACTTAGTATTTAAGTACTATGCTATGTTGGCAATATACAGAACGTGAGGAATATATAGATATTTCACTAATAAGAACATGATAGATCAAAACATTATGCTGTCCAAAAAAAAGTGCATTTTTCTTTGCAAAATCTAAGCCATATTTTGATTGCATCCATGTTTTGGCTTTTGTGAATAATGCTGCCATGAACATGGGTGCACAGATATTTCTTCAAGATCGCTTTCAATTTTTTGAGTAAATACCCAGAAGTGGAATTTCTTCATCATATGGTTATTCTCTTTTTAGTCTTTAGAGAAGCTACCATGCTGTTTATATCATTGCACATTCCCACCAACAGTGCACAAGAGTTCCAATTTCTGCACATCCTCAAGAACACTTGTCATTTTCTGTTTTGTTTTTTTTTCTTTTAATAGTAGTCATCCTAATAGGTATGTGATGGTACCTCATTGTGGCTCTTTGATTTGCATTTCCCTAATGATTAATGATGTTGTGTATCTTTTTGTGTGCTTACTGACCATTTGCATATCTTCTTTGGAGAAATGTCTATTTAAGTCCTTTGCTCTTTTTGAATCGGGTTGTTTCTATTTTTGTTGTTGAATTTTAGTTATTCTCTGTACATTCTGCTACTAATTGCTTATCACACACATGATTTACAAATATTTTCTTCCTTTGTGTAAGTTGTCTTTTTAATCTATAGACAGTATCATATGATGCACATTTTTAAAAATTTTCATGAAGTCTATTTTTAATTTCGTTGCCTGCACCTTTGTTGTCATATCCAATATGAAGTTTTACCCTATGTTTTATAGTTTAGTTTTTATATTTAGGTCTTAGAACCATTTTAATTTTTGTATATGATATTAGGTAAGTGTCCAATTTCATTCTTTTGCAGGTGTATATCCAATTTTCCCCACTACCATTTGTTGAAAAGACTATCCATTCCCCTTTGAATGGTCTGACATCCTTGTTAAAAATCACGACTACGTATGTGAGGGTTTATTTTTGAACTCTATTGTATTCCATTGGTCTATATGTCTGTCTTTATGCCAATATCACACTGTTTTGGTAACTGCAGTTTTATAGTAAGCTTTGAAATCAGGAAGTGCAAATCCTACAGCTGTGTTCTCTTTCAAGATTGTTTTGGCTATCCCAGTTCCTTTAAGATTCTGTATAAAAGTCATTAGGATTTTGTATTTCTGTAAAAAACCTGTCATTAGGATTTTGATAGAGATTATACTGAATCTGTGGATTGCATTGGTAGTATCGACTTCTTAACAATATTAAATTTTCCAAACGTACGAACACAGGATGTTTCCATTTATTTTTGTCCTCTTTAATTTCTTTTGGCAATGTTTTATAGTTTTCATTATACAAACCATGTGCCTCCTTGATTAATGATATACCTAAGTATTTTATTCTTTTTGATACTATTGCATATGAAATTATTTTATTTCCCTTTTCTATGTTGCTCATTGTTATTATTTAGAAATGCAACTGATTGTGTGTGTGTGTGTGTGTGTGCGCACGCATATGTTGACTGTGTATTTTGCTACTTTGCTGAATTCATTTATTCTAATGATTTTGTGTGTAGAATCTTTAGGTTTTCTACATATAAGATCATATGATCTGTGAACAGATATAGTTAATTTTACTCTTTCCTTTCCAAATGCAAGTGTCTTTTATTTCTTTTCTAGCCTCATTGTTCTGGCAAGAACTTCCAGCACTATGGTGAATAGGAGTGGTGAAAGTGGGCATTCTTTTCTTGTTCTTCATGTTAGAGTAATAGCTTTTAGTCTTTTATTGTTGAGTATGATTCAATGTGTGGTTTTCAAATACAGCTTTTATTATGGTGAGGTAGTTTCCTTGTATTCCTACTTTGTTGAGTATTTTTATCATGAAAGCATGTTGAATGTTGTCAAATGTTTTTTTCTACAATTGTGTATTTTTTCCCTTTATTCTGTAAACATGGTGTATTACATTGACTGATTTTTGTAGGTTGAAATATCTTTACATTCTAAGAACAAATCCCATGTGGCTCATGCTGTGTAATTCTTTTAAGATGCTGCTAAATATAGTTGAAGATTTTGGCATCAATATTCATAAGGAAAATTAATCTGTAGTTTTCTTTCCTTGTAATGTCTATGTCTGACTTTGGTATTAAGGTAATGCCAGCCTCAAAGAATAGGTTAGGCAGCATCCTTTCTTCTCCAATTTTTTTGGAATAGTTTGAAAAAAAACCTAGGTGTTAGTTCTTCCTTAAATATTTGGTAAAATTCACCAGTAAAGCTATTTGGTACAAGGTTTTGTTTTTTTGTTTTTTGTTTTAGGGGAAGGGAACACATTTTTGATTTTTGATTCCATCTCCTTATTCATTATAGGTCTAGTCAGATTTTCTGTTTCTTCAAAATTTAGTCTTGTTAAGTTCTGTGTTTCTAAGAATGTGCCCATTTCATTTATATTGTCCAATTTGTTGGTGTGCAATTCTTCACAGTATTCTCTTATAATCCTTTCTATTTCCAAAAATTTGATAGTAATGTCCCACTTTCACTTCTGATTTTATTAAGTTGAGATTTCTATCTTTCTCACTAGTCTGTATAGCTAAAAGTTTCTCAATTTGTTGATCTTTTAATGAACCAACTTTTTGTTACATTGATTTTCTCTATCATTTTTTTTATTTTCTATCTCATTTATATCTGTTTCGATCTTTAATATTTCCTTTCCTCTGCTAGCTTTGGGTTTACCTTATTCTTTTTCTAATTCCTTAAGTTGTAAAGTTAGGTTCCTGATTTGAGATCTGTCTTGTATTTTAATGTAAGCATTTTTAGCTATAAGTTTCCCCCTTAGCACTGTTTCTGCTGCATCCTGTAAGTTTTGGAATACTGTATCTTGGTTTTCATTAATGTCTATTTTCTAATTCCTTTGTGATTTCTTATGTCTTTATTGGCTGTTTAAGAGTTTGTTGTTTAATTTCTACAAATTTGTTAATTTTCCAGTTTTCCTTCTGCTATTTATTTCTAGATTCATTCTGTTGTGGTCAGAGAAGATACTTTATATGATAGTTACCTTTAAAAATCTGAGATTGAATTTGTTGTTTAACGTATGGTCTATGCTGGAAAATATCCCTGTGAACTTGAGAAAAATGTGTATTCAATTGTCACTGGGTAGAATGTTTTATATATTTCTGGTGGTTCCTGTTGGTTTATTGTGTTATTTAGGTGTTAGTTATCTTATCTGCTTTTTCTATCCAGTATTGAGAGTAGCATATTGAAGTTTCCAACTGTTACTTTAGAACCACTAGTATCTCCCTTTAATTCTGCTAATTTTTTCTTCATATATTTTGATGGTCTGTTATTGGGTATGTAAATGTGATTGTAATGTCTTTTTGCTGCATTACATCTTTTAGTAATATAATGCCCTTTTTGTCTAATTACTTTTTTGATTTAAAGTCCATTTTGTCTGATATTAGTATCTGACATGTAACCCCTGCTCTCTTTTGATTGTTATTTGCATAAAACATCTTTTTCCATCTTTTCACTTTCAACCTTTTTGTGTCTTTGGATCTAAAGTGAGTCTTTTATAGACAGTATATAGTTGCATCACTTTTAAAAAATTCATTCTGCCAATCTCTGTCTTTAATCCCTTGTATCTGATTGCTGATAAGGAAGAAAAAAAGGGCACTGGCTCTTTAAATACTTGGAGGCCCTTTCAGCCTGAGAGGGAGGGGCTTGCCACATAAGGTGTAAAATGATGGCCACTTGCCTCTTAGTCTGCACCTCTGATATGAGAAGCAACAATCCAGGATCAGAGCACAGATCTCTGATATTTGGATAACAAGGTCCTTTTGGCCCAATTAGGTCTCACAAGTTGTGTGCAAGCTGCTCCTGGAACAGGTGCAAGGCCTCATGCCACAGGCCTGACGGGTGGTGGATATGTTGCTGATCCTGGGATAAATTCTGAAGTTGACCAAAATGAATCATGATTTACCATCCAAGCCATCCCCTGAAAGTTGCAAGCCTTCAAAAAACTCCAGAGTTCCAAAGTAGTTACATCAGGCAGACTCTGCCAGTGCAACTGTTGCCTAGGTGAAGAGACATATTCCTGGTGCTTCTTATTCCATCATCTTCCCAGAATCCTTCAATACCCATATTACAATCTACTGGGGTAAACTTCCTGGATGAAAACCTGCTTCACTGATATATAGGTATCACTCATAACCAAACTATGTCCCTTTATTCTTAGTAACTGAGAGTATACTCTTTAATGAAAATTGTAAAGAGATCACAAAAGATCAAGATTTAGAAATCTTGTTATACTATGTTATACTTGTTACAATCTATGTTATACTTCTATTCCTTTGGTTATTGTGTTGGAAATGTTAACATTTGAAGTTAATCTAAATCTAATCAATAATACTATCTACCCAATGTAGTGATTTTAGAATATACTTAAAATTTGGAAAACAATTTCCTAATTCATATGCTACTGTTTCCTAGAGTTTAGGTTTTCTGTTGAATTTTTATAATTCAAAATATTTTATGTCAATGTTTAGATACACAAGTGTTATCAGTTTGAAAGTTTGTATTAAGAAAATATCTTAATGTTAGTGGTAACCTCTTTTTTTATGTGTTTGTCTGAATGTGCTTTTAGTATCCCCAATAGCGAAAATCTGGAAACAATAAAATCTTCCAGAAACAGAGATACATATAAATAGATCAGAACATAATACTAACTTGAAAAGGAGTAAAACAACAATATTCAAAAACATGGATGAATCTTTATAATATTGAATGGAAAAATAAATTTTTATAAATACGATTTTCTTGGGGCACCTGGGTGGCTCAGTCAGTTAAGTCTACAGATCAGGTCATGATCTCAGAGTCAAAAGGTAAAGCCGAGCCGAGCACTCAGCACAGAGTCTGCTTGAGATTCTCTCTCCCTCTGGCCCTCCCCCCATTCTCTCTTTCCCTCTTTCTCAATAAATAAATAAATAAGATCTTTAAATATATATATATGATTTTCTTTTTTTAAAAGATTTTATTTATTTATTTGACAGAGAGAGAGAGAACAAGCAGGTGGAGTGGCATGCAGAAGGAGAGGGAGAAGCAGGCTCCCTGTCGAGCAGGGAGCCTGATGCGGGGCTCTAACCCAGAACCCTGGGATCATGACCTGAGCAGAAGGCAGACGCTTAACCAACTAAACCACCCAGACACCCCTATATGATTTTCTTTACATTAAGTTTAAAATGACTAATAATAATATATATTTTTAGTAATCCATTTTTCTTACAAAATCACATGTGTGTGTGTGTTTTGAGACATATATGAATATAAAGGGCATGATAAAAAATTAAGGATAATTAAGAAGTAATTATTTCTTCAGTGAAAGAAGGCAGGTTGATAAGATGGGAGAGAAACACATAGATAGCTGCAATTTAGTGGCATTGTTTAAAATTTCATGTGTGGTGGTGGGTTAGGCTACTTTTATTCATTATTAAAATAAAAGCAAAAATGGTTATGCTTGGACAAATTGTTGTGTTGTGATAGAAGTTTTAGAAATAATTTAAGCCCCTCAAAATCCAGACTTTATAGAACAAACTACAGGTTCTTCACTTAAAAACTATATTAAGACAATAAGCTACTAGCAAGCAAACTGGCAGGATAACCTAGACATAAACCATAACCTCAGGAAGAACCATTCTTTCAGTATTGGAGAAAATTTAAAACCATTACAACCACAATGAGATACTATTTTACAAACAACTTTGAAGTTCTTAAAAGACTGGAAAAAACAAGTTATCTAGGAGGAAAAGGTATCGTCATGAATTACTGTTCCAATGAATATCATCATAGAAAAGTTTTATGTATCTAGGAAGTGAATACTAAGAGCTTTCTCAACTTATTATGGGGTTACATCTTGATAAACCTATTAAGATAAGTTGAAAATATCATAAGTCAAAATGCATTTAATACACCTAAGTTACTGAACATCATAGCTTAGCCTAGCGCACCTTAAAAGTGCTCAGAACACTTATAGTAGCCTACAGTTGAGCAAAAATCATCTGACACAAAGCTTATTTTATAATGAATGCTGAATAGCTCATGTAATTTATTGAATACAGTAATGAAAGTGAAAAACAGAGTGACTGTATGGGCACAGAATGGTTATAAGTGTAGAGATTGTTTAACCTTGTGATCACATGGCTGACTGTGAGCTGCCCAGCATCAGAAGAGAATGCCCTACTATAGATCACTAGCCTGGGAAAAGATCAAAATTCAAAATTCAAGTATAATTTCTATTGAATGCAAATTACTTTCACACAATCACAAAGCCAAAAGGTCCTAAATCAAACTACCATAAAAAGTCAGAGACTGTATTTTCTTTGACCAATATATTACATTCCTAAGCATACAGATTACATTAGGAAGCTTAAAGTGGGTCCATAACCCTGAGATTTTGAGAAGAACCTCCAAACAGTTGCCAGGCATAAACACACACAAGCACACACATATTTCTAGAAATTCAACTTTCCTATGCATTTAGTTCTAAAATCGACTGACATCATAAAAGGCCAACACTATTCTTTCTGTGATCACATGTTGTTCCCCACCCAGCCCCTTATATCTACCCTTAATCCTTCAAAAATAGCCATCTTCCTTTTTAGAAAAGAAAGCCATGCTCCTTATCCATCTGGAATCTTACCATGGTGCATTGCCAAAGTGACAATGGAAAGATTTGTTTCAGAGAAGTTTTCTTTAATGTTATCTCAGGGAACCAAAAACCTCCCTTACAGCTTTCTATCTTCCTTTCTGAATGAAAGTAATGTCCTAGTAAAGCTGTTTTTTAAAAATATAAGTGGAAAGATTTCAAAGGAAATCAAATGTCTCAAGATTGTTTGGATGGAATGTGTGGATTAACGTTTTACTTGATATCTTTCAGAAGCAGTGTGGATAAACACCATTAAATATCTATCCCAGTCACTCATTTATTGAGTTTACCCCAGGTTATGTTACTGTATCAAACAACCACCAAGTTTCAGTTGCTTTGAACAACATGGATTTCTTTATCTTTTGCTCTACTTATTGATTGGTTTACTACAGGTGCATCTACATGCCACATACTTTCTTCAGTCTAGAAGCAGATTGAAGAAACACCTGTGTTTGTGACATGTCATTCTGACACCAGAGGGAAAAAGCAAGAGAGCGTATGGAACCTCTCAATGTTTCTTAAAGCTTCTATTCGGATCTTGCCTACCTTGTACTTCTGATTCATCATCAGTCCAAAGACAATTCACAGCCAAGCCTAATGCCCATGGCATAGGGAAGCACAGAGAGTCACATACGGGCAGGTAGGAATGTATATCCTTTATAGGAACAGTAGTGAATATGCCACCACAGTTATTTAATCATTAAGTTATTCAATAATTTTTATTTATCATTAACAGACATCAGATGATGATGCATCAGCAGTACAAGGTAGCTTCAGGACCAATTAATCATTAGCATTATATATATTAACTTTTATGAAATACGTTGGAAAAATTTTTAACACGGTATTCTATTTTTATTGAGATTCTGATTATTCTCAAAAGCTGAAAAAACAGATATTAACACACACCTACACACTTACTAAAGGAAAACCATGCCTTATGTACTTTGCTTGATTAAAAGACTTAAATTTTATCTATTACATTGCCTTACTACAAATGAAGAGGAACAACATACCGATTTGCATTTTGATTTTATAATGTATTATAAAAATAGATAAATTGTATGACATTTGCATGTTGTTAATGTTGACATTACTGCTCTGTTGGACTTCCCTCTAAAAATCTCACTTTGCCTCTGGCTTCCCTAAAAATCACTCAAACCACAGGGAATACCTGTATCTTCATCTACAAAAACTAAACCACAGTGAAGCCTACCAAGTATGTCATCCATTATTATTCCATGCTATTCATCCTGGTATTCTACTACTATTGATCTGAAATACAAGCAACTAGTATTCTTCTTTCACCAGTCTTATAGGCATAGATATGGAATCATTCTTATTATCCACTCTCTATTGGTCTATCATTTTAATAAGACATTTCTTACTATTTCCCTTAGGGAATTAAAACACTCTCCTCTTTGCCTATCTACATGGATAGTGTTTTAGTTTGAGTTCCCCAGAAGTAGATTCTTTTTTTTTAAATGTATTTTTTAAAGATTTTATTTATCTATTTTGGGGGGGGAAGTGAAAGGGAGTCTTAAGCTGACTCGACTCTGAGCATGGACCCTGAGCCAGGGCTTGATCCCACTACCCTGAGATCATTATCTGAGCTGAAACCAAGAGTCTGATGCTTAACTTACTGTACCACCCAGGCACCCCAGCCCAGAAGTGGATTCTGAGACAAGGATTCTAGGGAAAGTAGCTTGGGTTTGTAGGCAAGAATCACTAGTAGGGGGTATGGAAACAATCCAGGGAAGAGAAACAATCCAAAAAGGTAAATAAATTTAGACAGCTTCAATAGTAGGTGACTAGAGTTTAATCCTAATAAAGCTTAACAAGTCAAAGACCACTAGAACAACTTGCAATCTAACAAAATGACATTTATTGGCTCCAACCAGTGAAGGGGGGAACTTGAGAGGAACCAAGGAGAATCGCACAGAAGAGGAAGGGAAGGATATTTTATAAGGATTGCTGTAAGGTTTGGACTCCAAAGAAGGATCCTGAGCATCCTGCTCCAGCAGCAGGAAAGTGGGAAAGGCAAAGAGTATTTAATTGCACTCTTAAGACATCTCCAATTTAGCTGCCATTAATGTTAATTTTGATTCTATATATTTAACTTCTCTCTCTAAATCTCCATTGTTTCTGAATTTGGATGGGGAGAATTTTAGACCTATTTGATCTCAGTGTTGCATACCAGTGATCCACACAAACATGCAAAAATTTGTTAAGAATGTTAAACTCCTCTTTGTCCAAAGAATTATACACATTGTATTAAATATACTTATGGGCAACAATGTAAAAAATCTGTAATAGATGTGATGTAGGACTCTGGTTCTTTAATAAGGACCCGTCAAAAAAGTTTAACTAGTGTGGCAATGAAAGTTTTTGTGTTCTTGACTCGGTTAACTTCTTCTGCCTTACGTTGTTTTTGTTCCACATTATTTTCTTGTTCAGAAATCTTTGTTGCGTGCTTTGTATCTTTGCTTTATGATTTCTTTTTTCAAAATATAGTTTTAGCAATGGATCTTTTATCAGCTGTTTTATTCAGGATCCTCTGCTTCCCATATGCGGTGGCAAATACTGTCTATGCCTGTGTAATGAGTGCTACTATTCTGTCTCCTCTAAATTGAATCTCCCACATCGGTATTCTCTTTGATCCTTTAGTAAGGTAGCTGCATTTTCTCTATGGAATCACTTTCCTCTTTATGACATGTCGTAGATATGAAAGTTCAAAATCTTTCTATATAAAATGGAGAACAAACAAAAACCAGAATTTGTCAGGCCAAGGAATTCCTGTGCCACACTATGATATGCATCCTAGAAGCAGCAGCTCAGGACTAGCTTGGGACTTGTTCATATACCATAAACCTGTAGTTGTATAAGTCTCATGTTGTGTGCATTATCTCGGTTAAAGTCCTGCCAATCCTGGTACAGATTAGAGGAGTAATAAATCAAAGGCAATTGAAATGACTTCTAAAATTATATGGAAGTCTGTTCAGTTTAAAAAAAATAAATCTAGCTTGCTCATTGTGGTTCTTCTGTATTATCTACTTTGGTAACAAGTTTAATTTGATTCTGATTTTCTTTCAGCAATTTTGGCCTAGTCAATTTAATGCCAGTGATGGATATGGAAAAATTATAATAATTGTTAAATCTTGACAACACTTCCTCTTATAATGAAACTTCTTTAGTAGTAAAGTCATAGCAAATAATCTATAACACTATCATTCTACTGCTAAATGCTGTATTAAATAATTTGTAACCATAATAAAAATGGAGTTATTCTGTACCATGTTTTATATTTCAAAGAATATATAATTTTAATATTGATTTGGAAAAGCCAAAAATATTCAGTAGCTTTCTGCATTATTGTATGACTAAAAATAGCAATCCTGCAAAAACAACATTACAATTTAGGCATACAACTTATACATTATTGCATAAGGTTCTGGGTACTGGACATCCTGTTGGTTTCAAGTGAAAAAAATGTGGAATATGTATTAGTTTTTTCCAACATAATTTTTCTTATTCAAGGAAAACATGATTTTATTTTTAAAAAAAAAAACCTATTTTTTGAGAAAAATGCCATACCACTTAGCATAACACAAGCAAAAAAAAGGAGGAATAATATCTAAGTTCCAATTTATAAATGTCAAATGTTCTCACAAAAAGTAAAATTTTAAAATGTGTCTAAAATCTTTATCATGATATCAATATCAATTAAGAAAACTGCTGACATTACATTGCATAATTGAAATCAAACTTCATAGTAATGAATAAGTGGACTTTATTAGAAGCCCGCTTGAGAATTTTATACATTTCTATTTTTTGAAAAGCTGTAGTATACCTTTGTTCTAGAGCTGCCATTTCTCAAGAACAAGCGAAAGTATTCAAATGTGTAAAAATCTCTGAGGGGATTAGTGATTTCCAGCATATATTAGTCAGGATAATTACTAAATTTGCCTGTTTGTGCATACCCATGCCTAAATACAGTGCCTCACATAGGATATCATTTTCTCTCTAACACAGCTAATCAATGAGAATGGTCAGTCTCTGTGACATTACGATCCAGGGATCCAGGCTAAGCAGAGCATCTCAGCCCTATACACACAACAACTAAGATTGCTCCAATCATAGCCAGATACATCCAGGTGAAGAAAAAGGGAAGAGTTTGTCTAGAGAAAATATTATTTTAAAACATAATCCTGAAGCTACTGAGCTCCCTCCTGCTCAAGCCCACGTGGAGGAAAAAATAGTCAACCTGACCACATCTAAGTGAAATAGAAGGAGAATGTAGCTGGGCAGCTGTGTACCAAGAAAAACAGAGCAAAGGCTTGGGAAGTGGGAGGCAGTTATAAAGTTGGCCATGGGGAGCAAATATGCTTCTCCCAAAATAATGAAAAACTAAAGGCATGGGAAACATATTTCTCACCAACACATAACCTATTATACTTAGGAAGGATATTTGATATATTAAAAATAATAATGATAGTGATAATGAAGCTCAAGACCAAGTTTTATCTGATAATAATAGTTCTTCAGTTGTAACTCCAGAAACAGCAAATCACACGGTAATCTACATTACATAGTGTTTAGGATCATGAACCCTAGTGTCAAAATACCAAGGGGAAAACTGACCCGGGAACTGGCAGAATGACACTGGAAAATAGTCACATTTCGTTTTCAAAAAGTCTTAAAATTTTTGCGTCAGGTTTTCATGCACTTCCTATTAAAGAAAAATCTCTGTTGGTATCCTGATTTAAATTGCAAAAGATATATATTAATTTCATGAGAAATTATGTTTATGATATAATTTCCTAACCAATAATATGATAAGCTGATATTTGGGGCTTTATGCCCTTTCTAAATTTTGAGTTTTGTTCTGAATCTTATGCTTTTCTGTTTTATCTCTTTATAGGTTTTATAATATGTAGTTTGAATTTTCAATGGTTATTTTCCTTTCCATTCCTAACTATTAATTCCAAGTATAAGAAATAAAAGCTGCATTAAAACCCATACTAAATTTTAATATTTTTAATATTTTATTTGAGCTTTACCATTTACCTAGACATGTAATTTTGTCCATGTCTCCATATTTATACACTTTAGTTTTCTTTCCTTCAAGAATTGTCTTGGATATTTGACACAAGTTTCTATAATTACAGGGGGTCCTATTTTGTATTAATCTTACTAGTGATTTCATTTCACTGGCCTCAGTTCTAGTAAATTAAAACATGATACATGACAAGAGGTGCATTTCTGATCAAGTGGGCTGGTGCAAAGGTGGGGAGTCCATGAGAAATTCTGCTAAGATGTGAGTGTTTGTTGAGCAAGGCAGAGAGGCTACCCTTGTCGGGAGTTTACACATGAAATCTGGGAGAGTCAGCCATCTCCTAGTTACTTTGAATACTCTCCCATTTTGTCTATCTTTGAGCTCAATGCTGGATGACCATTCTGAAAATGAACTGCAGGGATCTACTAAGGACAGCCACTTCTGTGTAGTGCTAAGATGCTCTCACATCTGCTGCTAGGACTTCACAAGTTGCCTGGAAAATGATGGTCCTGGGAGGCCTGGCTGGATCAGTGGAATGTGCAACTCTTAATCTTGGGGTTGTAGGTTCCAGCCTCATATTGGGTGTAGAGATTACTTAAAAATAAAATCTTAAAAAAAAAAAAGAAAAGAAGATGGTCCTTATCCTAAGCTCTGTTACTGAGGCAAACCTTTCTTTTATTATTATTTTTTTTTTGTGAGATTTTATTTATTTGACAGAGAGAGACACAGCCAGAGAGGGAACACAAGCAGGGGGAGTGGGAGAGGGAGAAGCAGGCTTCCCACGGAGCAGGGAGCCTGATGTGGGGCTCGATCCCAGGATCCTGGGATCATGACCTGAGCCAAAGGCAGACGCTTAATGACTGAGCCACCCAGGTGCCCCTGAGGCAAACCTTTCTTATGACATTATTCGGTTCCAATGTCAGGTTATGCTATTTTTCTTGTTCAGATATCACAGTGGGAAATTAGAGGGGAGACAGAATTATGAACCTGAGCTTAGTCCAAAGTATTCCCCTAAATAGTTCTGTTGACTATCTTTAAAAAAAAAAATTTACAGATGAAATGAAACAAAAAAGAAAAAAAAATGGTCTCATCGTATTTACAGAGAACACAAGCCAGACACTGACACTTTTGGAGAAAACCTATTTAAAAAAATCAAACTTGTGCTTAAATATAAATATGCTCTAAAATATTTAATAATTTTCTATCAAAGAAATGGTTCTTTTAACATATACATTTTTACTTAATATAAAACTAGTTTTTTTCTTATTTCAGATGTGTATTTCAGTATATACGTATATGTTTGTGTTTGCATTTATATTCCTAAGGTATTGATTAAAAAATAAGCTCTGTTTAAATAAATAACATCACAGTACATACCAAAAATTAGGGAAATTTTTATGTGTAAAGAAAGTTGAGGATACAAAAGGGAAGATAATTTTATCAGGTAAAGATGAGTTATATTTTGCTGTAATAAGTAATAACCCCAAATCTGTGTTTAAAAAAAAAAAAAAAAGATCTATTTCTGTCTCACAGTGCATACACAATTCAGGTAGGTGTATATTCTGTGTTGTTCTCTAGTAACCAGACTCTGAGAGCAAACTCTTCTAGAAATGCAATGAATGTTTATGGAGGAAGGAAAGTTAGGACATAGCTACCCCTTCAAGAATCTTCAAGATTCTAGCAGAAGTGACCAATGTGTTTCTAATTGCATTTCACTGGCTACAGTAAATCACTTAGCCAAACTTAACATCTGGGGAGTTAGCAAGTACAATCCTATCTCATGCCTGAATAAAGAAAAATGGAAATGTCTGTACACAGTACTAATGCCCACAACCATTCCTCTTTCAATTTATTAAATACCTCTTAGTTCACTTTCCTTTTCTCATTAACAATATGAGAGAGAGGGGCGCCTGGGTGGCTCAGTCAGTTAAGCATCTTCCTTAGGCTCAGGTCATGATCCCAGGGTCCTGGGATTAAACCCCTTGTCAGGCTCCTTGCTCAGCGGGGAGCCTGCTTCTCCCTCTCTTTCTGCCTGCCCCCCTGCCCCCGGCTTGTGCTCTCTCTCATGCTATCTCTCCCTCTGTCAAACAAATAAAATCTTCAAAAAATTATAAAAAATAATAAAAATATGAGAGAGAGAGAAAAGGGTTCTCTGCAGACTTTTGGAGTGCCTGGGTGGCTCAGTCAAGAGCCCAATTCTTGATTTCAGCTCAGGTCATGATCTCAGGGTCCTGGGATCAAGCCCCTAGTTGGGCTCCACGTTCCCCACAGAGTCTGATTGGGATTCTCTCTCTCCCTCGGCCCCTACCCTCGCTTGCCCTCTAAATAAGTAAGTGAATGAATGAATAAATATATAAATAAAATCTTAAAAAAAGAAAAGAAACAGACTCTCAGTTATAGAGAACAAACTGATAGCTATCAGAGGGGAAGGGGGTGGAGGATGGAGGATGGGTTAAATAAAAATCACTCATCCCCTCACAGTGGAATAAAAACAAAAATTCCTTACATGATGGTATCAACATCATGAATTTGGTCTAATTAGAGAAATAGAAACACTATAACAACAATGGAAAGTGCCATGTGCAGTCGGGGAGAGAGATGGGAAACACAGCAGAATGGTCCTGAGCACAATGAGCACAGTGTCTCTTCCTGTGGAAGACATTGAGGGGACATCTTGCCCTGGGAATAAGAAAAAATATTTCTTGAGTAGACCCTAGTTTTGTCCCTTGAAAGGGGAACATGGTTCATTAATCTCTGTAGATTTTGTATTCCACCCTCTCTGTGAATCATCTTCCTTCGTTACCAGTTTTGCCATAAAGTAACTGGACACTGGAAAAGTTGCCCTCCTTAGCTGCCAAGCAACTTTCTGAGTTCACTTTCTGCCTACAGATAACTGGTGACTCTGGGGCCATTCTAAGTCTCAGAAGTCATAGTCTTTTTTAATATTAATAGTGAATTGTCCCAAAGTAAACTTAAGGAAATGTTATAAAAAGGTAGGCAGGCAGGTGGGAAGGAAAGAGGAAAGGAAGATGAAGGGAACAGAGGGGAAAGGAGAGGGATATTAGTTAAAAGAGCCAAAAAATCACCAGGCACACATGTAAACCTCTTACAGAAGTGTATTATCTCACAGTATAAGGAGAAAAAGACTCCCATAGATACAAGATTTGAAGACAGGATGTCTGAAAATTTTCCCAAAACATCAAAAACATCAAAACACGGATCCCAGAAATTCTATGAAGTGAGACAGGATAAAATTTAAATACATCACATACACACACATACACACACACATATACACACACACAGTATATTTTTTTGTAAAATTTCTGTATTAGAATGTAAGTAAATTAATATTACAATTATTCAAAAGAATTCATTTAAAATTGAAATTCCAATATTTCAGAGTTTTTGATTGTTAAAGAACATTTATTTCTGTGAACATTTAATATATGAGTTATAGTTTAATTTTTATAATCTTTCATATGTTTTGATTTGTTTTAATCTTTTTCTATATTTCAAATAGTTTATTGTTTACTGGAAAATGAAAGGAAAAAAATAAACTCTTAAATTGACTTTTGGTAGCAGCAATTTATTTTGCTTAGTCATCCCTGAAACTTAATTGAAAAGTCTGTAAAAAATAAGTCAGTGTTGGAGAATATTTTAATTTGTAGTTTGGGGTAAACATCAATTGATTATAAAGAAAACATCTTAGAAATAACTTGTGAATTAAATGCAAACTACTACATAATGCTCATTTATATGCAAATTGTTTATTTTTAACCTTAAAAGTGTATGTAACATAAAGACACATATTGAAAACAAATATCAAATAACATTTTCTCATTTCTTTCATATAAACCTCTTATTAAAGTTTAATATGTGTCTCTTTGATATAAAGATGATATGGACTTAATTTCTATATATTTGAACATTAGTTCTATTTGTACACTTGTTAAGTAAGTAATATCATCTAAATCAGCTAAAAGTCTTACAGAACTTTCAGTTATTTCTGTGAATGTCATAATAGTGAAAACACAAAATAATGAATATTTCATTTCTTAAGATAGTCTACATATATAGTCAGATATTCAGTGCTTTAAAACTAGCTATCTGAGGGGCGCCTGAGTAGCTCAGATGGTTAAGTATCGCCTTCGGCTCAGGTCATGATCCCGGGGTCCTGGGATCGAGTCCTGCATTGGGCTCCTTGCTTTGCTGGGAGCCTGCTTCTCCCTCTCTTGCTCCCCTTGCTTGTACTCTCTCTTTCTCTATCTCTGTCAAATAAAAATAAAATCTTAAAAAAAAACTAGCTATCTGAAATATCATTGATATATTCTTTAGTTTGATGGCTGTTCATAGTTTTTTTTAATAACTGATAATATAAACATGTATTTACCTTTACTTTTCCTTATATAATTGAGGTCCTAATTACAATCTTTCATAGAAATATCATTAAAAACCATACATGTTCTCAAAAATGTTTAAATTTTGCATGCAAAGATAATTCCAAATATCTATAAAAAGGGACTATTTGCAAATTGGCAAAGAGCAATGAAAAAGCTTGCAGAATGCATTCATTTTCTAACTGCCATTGTGTGTGAGAGAGTTTGTGTGCTTTCCAAAATTTGTCTGAGTTGCCAGGCCTGTCAGATATGTTTGTTGGAGTTTGGAAAGGAAACCTACCACGTTCTCCATTCTTGGCATTAGCATCGAGAAAGTTTTAGAGAATATATTCTGATCTACTATTATACATTTCAAGTTTTGGTAATAGCAATTTCAAGGAAAAACTTAACTTTAGGTGAAAGTAACTGGTAATCTATATCTATTTCAATTTCAGCATCATTTCCTAGAATTTCCTCTTTTTGCAAACATATTTGGAAGTTAATATTACTTATTAACATTATTGTTTGGGAACACCTGGGTGGCTCAGCCAGTTAAGCGCCTGCCTTTGGCTCAGGTCGTGATCCCAAGGTCCTGGGATCAAGTTTCACACTGGGTTTCTTGCTTAGTGGGGAGCCTCCTTCTCCCTCTGCCTACAGCTTCCCCTGCTTGTGCTCTCTCTCTTTTTCTCTAGCAAATAAATAAATAAATAAAATCTTTAAAAACAAAACAAAACAAAACATTACTTACACACTTATTCAAATTCTTTTGTTTAAATGTTACACTTTAAAAAAGCAGGTTGTATGGCAGATATGGTCTATAAAACAGCTTTAATGCTGAAATTGCTAATGAACTGTATATAGTATTAATGAATAGAATACAAATTATTTTAATTTTTAGTAATAACATTGGCTTATTATTCTCAATGTGTCCCATTGAGTTGGAATAAATTCAGAAAATTTCAAGGGCTACTAATAAAATAATATTCAACAAAGTTAACTACAAATGTATCTGATTAAAAGTCATAGAAAATAATTATATAGTTTAGAACTATAAATATAATTTACTCAATCATTTTGACTGTTTTGGCTGAGCTACAAAGTAAAATATATAAAAGACATAAATCCATGATTCTTGAGTGTTAAAAATTGTCTAACATTCTTCTTTCATTAAAGATAAAATGAATTGCAGAAGGGAACTATGGAGAAGGTCAAAATCATACATTTTGAGGAACTAGAACTAATTTTAACTTAGAGTGATGTTATCACCAGCTGGATATTCAAATATGTATTTCACATAGACATTTAGATTTTTATTTCTACTTAAGCTTTGGTATCAGTCCATTACCTTTACTAAGAAGGGTCAAATCCATTAACTTGGCCAACTCACATAGAACCATTCACATAAAACTACCAAGACAGAATCCGTTTCTATTTTAAAAATTTTAGTGCACTAAAAGAATAATATAGCCCACTAAGGAATAATCTAGGCCTTTCTGTTTTATCAATAAGAATAAATTTTTGTAATTTATGTTTTATTGCTTAAAATAAACAGAGAGACAGGTGAAATAATTTACTGAGAATCTGTCTCCTATCTATCTATCTATCTATCTATCATCTATCTATCAAGCAAGCAATCATCTATCCTTATATTCCCTAGCTTAGGTAAGTATTGCTGGCAGATAGCTCTTAACTATCAGCAACTTTTGGTGATTGCCTTCGTTGAAAAGAATACCTTACTGGATGGCATGCCCCCTTCTCAGGGTGGCTTGCATCCAATGACTGATCTATTTGGAGTAAAAAAAATTCTTGCCTCCTTTCCTCCAATTTGGGACAACTTTGTAGGGTCATCCCCACTTCAGAATTCCTTATAGAAGCCTCTACATGAAAACTATCTCAGAGATCCCAGGGAATCCAACCTGCAATAGAGGCTGAAACTTTTTAGTATAGATCCAAACCTAGAACATAATAAAGTACGTAAGTTCTCAATGACTATTTGCAAGTGACCATTTAAGAGGTGCACTTTATCTATGCACCTAGGAACAAATATACATGCTTTCTATTTGTTTTTTTTTTGTTTTGTTTTTTGAATTATGCTGGATACATATTTAAAAGTCAGCTGAACACTTAAAGACCAAACCAGATTGTTGGCAATACTGCATACAGTAACACTGTGTATGTCCTCCTGAACAACAGTAAAATTAGTACCATAAAATGGAAGATACCTTGATATTTTGATTAATTTTCTTATAAAAATGTAAGTGCCTTTTTTTTAGCACATGCCATTGTAACCAGACATCTTATCAAAAAATACAAGGAAATGTCAGAGTGACATGTAAGCATGCTTTAGAGAAAAAGGCAAATTTATATTTTAGCAACTTTATCATAACTTTTCTCTGGGCACTCAAAATACTATTTGGCTGAGTGATTAACATGGTGTCAAGTTTTTATTCTGAAAAGAAGCTCTTCATTCTAGTTATGTAAAGAATTTACAAACTAAAATACACACTCTTTTACAAACTTCATGCTTTTCTAATGGGTATTTAAGAATACCTCTGACTAGACAATTTCAAATTTTATAAGTGCTGCAGACATTTTTGTTTGCTAACATAAACCCAACTTATTTTGAACTAATTAAAAATGTATTCTTATTGTGCCTTTAGAAGATTGTAATGCACATCTCAAACCCAAACTAAATAAATGTGGTTTTGTTTTGTTTTACATTCTTATAGATTCTGTGGATTTTCCTAAACTTAAAGAAATTCTGTCTAGGGCACTGAAGGTGCCACCCTCATCCCACCCATAATGGTTTCAATGTGGTATCATCAAATGATTCTGTAACTTTTATCTACCTGGTTAATATGAAGTGAAAAGAGAACACATAAGAAATCAGTAAATTCAACTTGAAGATTTAAGCAGAACACTGGAAGGGAAGAAAAATTAGAACTGGGCCCTCAAGGAGGACTCACCATTTCCTAATTGAACAAGGTAGCAAAAGTATATCTCAGATAGAAGCTTAAGCATATATGAAAGAGGTCAGAAAGTGTTTTGTAGAAATACCAACTGTCAGGACTGTAAGGAAAACTGAGTATTCTAAGGCTGGACTATCTGTGAATGATCATTTGGTGATGAATTTGAAGAGCAGACATTTCCAATTATTTGGCTGGGCAGGGTTTAGGCTATCAGAAACCCTAGATCAGGTACTTCCTATGCTATGGTTTCAATGTTTGCCCCCCCCACACCAAAGTTCATACATTGAAATGCTAATGTTCAATGTAATAGTATTAGAGTGAAGCTTTGGGAGGCAATTAAATCATGAGGGTAATGTCCTTATGGAAAGGAGTAATGCTCTTATAGAAGAGGCCCACAGAGCTCCCTAGAAACTTCCCATCATGTAAGGATTCAAGGAGAAGTCTATGACTTGAAAGAGGGCCCTCACTCAGCCATGCTGGCACCCAATCTTGGACTTCTAGCTTCCAGAACAGTGAGGAATAAATTTATATTTTTTATAAGCCACAGTCTGTGGTATTTTTTTTAAGATTTTATTTATTTATTTGAGAGAGAGAGAGAGAGAATGAAAGAGAGAACACATGAGGGGGGGAGGGTCAGAGGGAGAAGCAGACTCCCTGCTGAGCAGGGAGTCCAATGCAGCATTCGATCCAGGGACTCCAGGATCATGACCTGAGCTGAAGGCAGTCACTTAACCAACTCAGCCACACAGGCACCCCTGTGGTATTTTGTTATAGCAGCCCAAGTGGACCAAGGTGTCCCCATTCTCATCTAGGGCATCCTTCTGAGAGGCAGGTATGAATTCTGGTCTGATGGCAAATCTCCTGAGTCAGCACAGACAGCAGATGCAGTGAGCAGGGTTAATTCATTTCTTGAGGCAAGAAGCATAGAGCAAGGCCAATGAGTAGAGGACAATAGCAGAGTACTCCACTCCCCATTATGGACACAAAATCTGTGTTACTAGTGGAGACAAGTGTGTTCCAAGTGCCCAAGGAGCACTATATTAGGATGACCAATAGGGTATTTATGAGGAGTGGGGAAGAAAAGGGTGGAGTCTTTGGCAAGTGTCCCTCTAGAAGCAATCCTGAATCTCTGCCTCCATATATTTTATAACATTCTTCACACAGTTGTGTCACAGAACTGAGCAAAGGCTCAGGAAGAGGAAGCAGCAAATGTCATTGAAAGTAATGTATGGTGATTAACATAACATAATAAAAAAAAAGAAAGTAATTTTGAGTTAGGGTAAGCTCAACAATATATAATTGTAAAATTCCAAATTAAAATTACTGAATCAAAGTTAAATTTTATTTTTCTTTTTGGAAAAAAAAAAAACAACAACTGGGGTAGGCAGTCTAGGGCTTATACGGTGATAGCCATCTTGATTCCGACTTTCTTTTCCACCATTCCAGGGTCTGGCCTCCTTCCTCAGGTTTACCTCACGATCCAAGATGATTGAAAGTCATCACATCAACGTAGCAATTTGGAAAATGGAAGAACAAAAACAGCAAAAAGTTTTAATCTGGTAGAGTTAGCAATTTTAAAGCAGATGCTTTGGAAATGTCACACATAACCACCTGCATCTCACTAGTAAAAAAAAAAAAAAAAGATTACTCCTAGTTTCAAGAAAAACTAAAAAATTCATCTTTATTCCAAAAATCAATAAGGCCAGTTTATGAATTTTTAGTAGTAAATTAGCAACCACCGACACAGAGGACATGTGAGATAGAATTACAAAACTGAAGTGTTAAAACTTTGAATAAGAATCACTTGAACTCTGGATTCCTTTGTTATTTTGTGTAGCACAGAAACTGTGCTTTCTCCACAATGCTTTCTCCACTGTGCTTTCTCCACGATGATAGAGCTTGGAATGTTTATTCTACAAAGATTCTGAAAATCAGATTTTCTACAACATGGACACCAATCAGACATGAGAACTCCTGCACACTGACACAAGCAGCAGGATTGAATGAAAGCCTACAAATAGAACAGTAAGACATCTAGGATTTTCTTTAACTCAGTCTTCCTTTCTAGAGAAATGGCCAGCCCACAAAGAAAATCCACAGAGACTGACATTAAAACACTACCTAAAGACATGGTCTTCTCCCTATTATCCGTTAATCAGACCCAACAATTAATAAGCCCCCTTCCAAATAGCCAAAGTTTAAAATGAGCTCCTTAGATCTGACTATTATCTGACAGCAAAGGATTATCAGTCAGGGGCAAAAATCTAACAAGTGATATAAAACACAAACAAAAAAATCCTCAAATGAATATAGGGCAATGAAAGACACAGTGGAAAAGTTCATGAAACTATGAATAGTATGCATAAAATGGTAGAAGACATCATATCCCATGAAATATGAACAGAATACAGGTGTGTTCCAAAAAAGCGAATGCAAAAAAGAAAAGATATATATAAAATTTTGTGTTAGTGACATTCCTTGAAATTTTATTTTCCATCCCTTCCCCCATTTTCCCCTAACTCCACGCAGTATCATAAGCATCATTTATTCAGTTTCCAATCAATCACTTGGCTAACATCCTATTCTAAGTCCACCAGCATCTCTTGATTGAAGAACTAAAAAAAAAAAAAAAAAAAAAAGTAAATGTATTCTTTGGGAAGCAGGGAGAAAACTATGGACTGGAATATTTTAACAAAATCTCATGAATAAAAAAGTAAGATTCTTTGTAAAACATGTTTTTAAAAATTCTTTAATGAAAAATGAAGAAATGCCAATATGTTAAGGAATCACCAGTTCAGGATTTGGGTAAGAGCAAGAACAGAGGAAGGCATGAGAAACACTGAATCTGCAGTTGTCTTATAGCATTTCCTGTTTCAAAAAACTCCGGGGACAAGAACGAGTTTGAATCCCGGGGCCTAAGTAGAGGTATAATAGGAGACCCAGAGCTGTCACCAGTTAGACCCCAAGACTGCCCATCTGCTTGGACTCACTAACCTTTGTTTTACATTTTCCTCTAAGCTCTTCTTTCTGACCTTCCTCTTAACTCAGGCAAATGAAACCCCAAACCACCCCCTAGGTGCTGGCAACTGCCCTGACAAAATCTCCTGCTGGCCCAAACCACCTAGACCATTTAAGCTAAACCTGGCTCGCACCTGCAGAAGGACCATGGAGAGACCTCTGGAACACAATTACCTTTACCTCATTGTAATACTAAAATCTCCACCCCAGGAGGAGCCTCAGCCTCATTTACATAATTTACCATGTATATATACACGTATTTCCTCAAGGCACATGTGTGATCTTACACCCACCTCCACATAGAATGTCAAGGTTTCCCTATCTAAATATTCATCCTAACCCTAAACAGAAGGAAGTCCTCTCTTGGGGAGTCACAGCTTTGGAAGCCATTCCCCATGATCTCCTTATTTGCTGCAAATAGTTGACTTTGTGCAACAACTCAACCTGATACAGTTTCTGACTAGGATCCAGGAGCAAACTCAAGTTGGTTCAGTGCAATGTTAACTCAAAAAAGATACAAGATAAAAAAGATACACCCTCAGTGCAAGGAAAATAGAAAACTATCCTTCCCATCTCCACTTTCAGGGTACAGCAAATAAATTTTCCCTGATATTGAGTAGGTTTGGGAGAAGAGATGGATGGTAATATATTACCTAACCATCCAAAGGTTAAAGAAAAAAATTACAGTGGAAATTAGAAAATATTTTAAGCTGATTGATAATGAACTATAATAATGATGAGAGACGAAAGACTGAGAGCTGGTAAAACATGAATCTCAAGAATTAGAATAGTGAGGGATGCCTGGGTGGCTCAGTCAGTTAAGTGTCTGCCTTTGGCTCAGGTCCTGGGGTCCTGGGATCCAGTCCCGTGATCAGCGGGGGAGCCTGCTTCTCCCTCTGCCTGCAGCTCCCCCTGCTTGTGAGCTCACTCTCTCTCACTCACTCTCTCTCTCTCTGACAAATAAATAAATAAAATCTTAAAAAAAAAAAAAAAAGAATAGTGAGATAAACGAAGAAAAGTTAACCAGGAAATTAAAAAAGAGCCTCTGGAAAAGTGAACTCTCTTTTCTGACAGAAATGTAGTCTATTTCAGAAACAGTTTTGTTTTGTGTTAACTCAGTTTATGTAAAACATACAGCAAGTAAGCTGTTTAAAAAACTCCTATTTCTTTATAGATTGGATAAAAGTAGTCGAATTTTGATAATGCACTCTTGGGCAGGAAGAAATCCAACAGGGACATTTTAAAATTAGGCCACGGGTAAAAGTAGTTCAGGAGGGTAAACTTAGAAATATAATGTATCTGTTATACAGATAAATCACCTGGAGTTAGACCAGATTAGGATCTCATTTTTTCCCCTCTTATTACCCACCCCCCATAAAATATGAACCCAATACATCAAGTAGCATAATTACATGTAAGTAAATGGCTATTATGCCTGAGTGATGTGGAAAACAGGCAAAAGAAAAAAATAATTACATTTCTTACTGCCTACAGACCACGGACAAGTCCTTGAAACAGGCAGAGTGACATTCCTCTAGGAACTCAGCTGCCTAGAAGTTAATAGTTTGCTAAGGGCAAAAGGCAATCTTAGCCCAACCTCCAGGATCCTGGGAGTCTACTTTAACACATAAAAATTCCTTTGGAAACTTCCTTTATCTCTACCCCTCAAGATACATATTGGAAATCATCCCCTAAGCATATGAACCACCAATGCACATCTGAAGACTCTCAGGATTAAGGTTTTATTAGACAGCAATAAAATGACATTTTCGGAACCATAGCTAGCCCCTTAAGGTCCTGGAAACCTTACTTCCAAATTCCTTAGAGACCTATACTATCCCTAACCCCCTCCCAACTTGAAAGTATGTAATCAGCCACTCATCACAATCCCAGCGCAGGTCTTTGTGCCTATGGGGTCCAGTCCCCGAGCTTTAATAAAACCACCTTTTTGCACTGAAGACATCTTAAGAATTCTTTCTTGACCCAAACCCTAACCATTTCCTACATCTTGAGCACTGGGATCAGAGGAGGGGAATGGAGTGATGGATACCAGAGGGCATGAGAGAGGAGAGGGAGAGAGGATGAAAGGCACAAAGGCTATTACATGGAATAAAGAATAGTGAGGCCACATCGTGTAGTCCCAGAGCCTAGACCAAAGACTATTTCACTACTGAGTTGTTTTTCTTTTTTCTTTTTTTTTTTTTTTTAGATTTTATTTATTTATTTGAGAGAAAGAATGAGATAGAGAGAGAGATCATGAGGGTCCGAGGGAGAAGCCGACTCCCTGCTGAGCAGGGAGCCCGATGTGGGACTCGATCCCCAGACTCCAGGATCATGATCTGAGCTGAAGGCAGTCGCTTAACCAACTGAGCCACCCAGGCGCCCCCTGAGTTGTTTTTCTATCAGTTGAATAAAGGAGAGGGGCCACTCTCAAATTTCTACCCATCGACACTATGTGGGTTGTACTAGGAAAGTAAAACCAGAAAGAAATATTTATATACCCTGATTAGAAGTGACCTGCTAAAAGTAGGAACATTTTTTTGTTTTATAATGGACTTTATCACACACTCCTTCTATAATTAAAGGAGAATTTACACATATAAACCAGTTCTTATTTTCTTATTACAATGCAGTCGCTATTAATTTAGGTAGAATTTTACTTGAATGTCTAAATAACAGGACAGCTCTTTCTATAAGAAGATTGACTGCTGGAGTGGATTAAAAGCTTTCAGAGAAATCCCCTGCTCATTTATATTAGAGTGGGAGAATTTGATTTTCCTTCCAACAGAAATTGCTGTTTTATCCGGTTTGTATTTCTAAAGGGCATCCTAAAATATCGTTGATTTTATGCCATTCAACTGTTATGAAACATTTATCCAGCTTAATTTTATAGCTTAATTTCTGATCTTCTCAAATATTATTTTCCCTTCCAAATTATAACAAAAGTCCTTTTAGTAAAATTTTATTACCAAATGATCATCTATAAACTGTGGTATTTTATACAGTTAAACTATGCATCTATTCCTTTTCTTTTCTTTCTTTCTTTTTTTTCTTTTAAAAATGTCCCTGTTAAGAGGGGTGCCTGGCTGGCTCAGTCAGTACAGCATGTGTCTCAGTCTCAGGGTGATAAGTTCAAGCCCCATGTTGGGCAGAGAGCTTAAGAAAAAAGTTTCTATTTAGAAACTGATTTCATAAAATGAAACATCACTTCATGTTTCTTCCTCTTCAGAATGCATATTTTGTAATTATTTGAAAATTTAAGTATACAAAAGTGAGATGATCTTAATACAAAATGGTATTATTCTCACATTTTCTTTTCCAGACCTTCAAACGTAGAAATGCAAGTTTGAACACAGGACCAGACACGGGATTGCATCAAATAGTTTAACATGAAGAAAATTCATAAGTAAATTGAGATACCAAATGAAGGAGTGCAGGATGAGATGCCCCAAAACGTGCCACTTTGGCACAAAGATTATTTCAAGTTCAAAGTAATTAAAACCCATTAGTTGCAGAAAAAGCTCTCTGCCTCCCCCACAGCTGCCTAAATTTACATCGGAAGGGAAAGCCTGCAACAGGAATAGAACTATTAACAGAGAACCTCCCCTTTACCTCAGGAACTCATCCACATAATAGTGCAACCTTGTTTTTCTAAACATCTCTTTTCACCTTCTTGCTAATAAGCATTCTCCCCTCTGAATCCTCAGGCCCCTCCCCTCTCCTTAGCTCATATAAGCTTCATGTTGCCCCATTGTCTTTGGAATTTTGTGTCTGTATGGATTTCCCATATGTACGCCTATTAAGTTTGATTTTTTTCTGTTACTCTGTCTCGTGTCAATTTGATTCTAAGTCCAGCTAGAAGGACCACAGAGCAAAGTCTTCTTCCCTGACACTAAATAACTCTAAAATGGACATGCAGATAAAGAAAGGTCTTTTTTTTTTTTCTTTTTTCAAGAGAGGGAGAGAGGGTTGAAGGAGGAGTAGACGGAGAGGGAGAGAGAGAGAATATCAAGCAGGCTCTACACCCAGTGCAGAGCCAAGCCGACTCAGTGGGGCTGGATGCACAGCTTGATCCCATGACGCTGGGATCATGACCTGAGCACAAATCAAGAGATGGACACTTAACCGACTGAGCCACCCAGGCACCCCAGGAAATTTATATTTTCTGACTGCCTTCTGTGTTCTAAACATTCTATATAATGCAATATGATAGCCTATAATGTAACCAAGATTGTTTTCATCTCCTTTTTTTTAAATCAAGCTGGGGTGGGAGGAGTAAAGAACTAAAGAGAATGTAGACACAGCTGACATACTGAGAGATCTATGAGAAAAAGCTCTGTGCTTCATGTCCCAGTTTTGAATTCCAAGAGGAGGAGGTAAGTCTACTATAAGTGCCATCAGATGTCTTGCTGCACTTGGGTGGAGTCCCAGAGAAGTGGCCAAAGCAGCCTGGGGAGTTCAAGCCTGATAGCCAGGCTTAATTGTGTCCTTTGTTTCTGCATAATTTCCTAGTTTGGGAGAGTCTACCCAGGTTTCCAGTCCTTGGCACCTAGAAGAATCTTAGTAAATACCTATTTAATTGGATATATAATGTCTTCATTTTAGATATTCTGAAAGAGATTGCATCTTGATAAATTATTAGTGCAAGCAGATGTTAACCTTGATAAAAACTGTTCTTCCAGGTGCTTTGTCCTTACTTGAGTGCGTTATGGAGCCCCTAGCAGGTTCTACGCAACTCTTTAAATGGGCATTGCTTTAGAAATCTGCCATAAAGCACAGAGAAAGCAGCAGGGGCAGCAGCAGAATATAAACATCCTACTTCAGATTTATTTTAGTTCTTCAGTCTTGGTTATAAGGTAGTGTACAGAAACACTGACTACCTCATCCTCCCACAGGACATTGTACTGGTCCACTACCGTGATGGAATCATGCTCATGGGAACCTCGAAGAAGGAAATGACTTACATTTGGTAGAGATCCTAGTAAGATGCATTTGCTAGAGATGGAAAACTGTTCTTGGCTTGCTATCAGACACTAGCGGAGACCATATGCCTGATCATAAGGTAACATGACAGTGGGACCCAAGCTTTCCATTATCAGTTGTGAATAATCTGATCAACAAAACCATAAATTAAGGCATTCTTAGCACCATTCCTTCATCAAGTCAGTGTGGTTTATATAAATCTGGGGTAAGCAAGTGATAAAGTCCAAGAAAGCTACATAAACTGTTTCTTATATTTCCAAAATGCCTGTTTCTGTCCTATTGCTGCCCCCCTCCAACCCACTGTTATGTCTCCTGGGTGGGTGTGCTCACTAAGATGCAACATGAACACTGTTTTTTTGTTTTTTTTCTATTTTGTGATTCCATACATTCAATGGTGTTCAAGGTTTCTGTGAAAGGTCATATTTTCTACTGGGCTTGTGGCAAGTCTGGAAAGAAAAGTTACAGAGGACACCACTACAGTTTTAAAGCAAAGACATGTCCTTTCAACAAATAACATGTAGCAAGGAGCTTTGAACAACACGAATTTCACATCACTGAAGCTGATGTGTCTGCTACTACTACTGAGCGCCCAATATGTGAGAAGCAGCAACTAAAAGTAATACCTACCCTAAAGAAAGAAAGAGCATGTTCATTGCCTCGAAGCAATGGATTAGATGCACAAATCACCAACATGGGTGTATCTTAAAAAGAGAATTCTTAATGAAAGTAGTGTGAGATATGTAACAATAAAAACACTTTTAGAATCAGCACAAAAGTATGCACACAAAACAACAGTTCCCCTGTTGCAAGAATATATTTTAATAAAAATACATGAGGATGGCTTCTTTTATATGGGGAGAGGACAGTGGAAGTTGGCTACAAAACTGAATGAGCGGAATGAATGAATGATTTAGCTGATTAAAATTCAAACTTGGGCTTTGCAGAGACTCCAATTCCTATCCTTATAAAGTGGGATGACACTTTTATAGGGCAAGCAGACATACAATTTAAAACAATAAGCACAGTAAAATAGAATAATAGTAATGAAGACTCCAGTGATTAAAAGGTGCTATGAACTTGGAGGGGTATTTTTCCTCAATCTGTGCATCTGATATCTAAGGAAAAAAAATCAAGGAAATAAGTACATATGCAGCAGTGAAATAGTAAATAAGGAGAGAGGTAGAATATGGCCTCTGGGAGGCAGGCAGTGTCCCATTCATGTAAGCTGTGGTAACAAATTTGAATTTCATTTTCTAATTTGAATTTCACTATGATCTGCTGGAGGTTTTCAAGCATGGGAGAAATATGATCAGACTAAAAGTATAGTAAAACATCCTGGCTACTATATCAAAAAAAAAAAAAAAAGTAGACAGCAGGGAAAGAACGTAAATAAGACACAAGAGCTAGGAAGATTCCCATTCCTCTGATGAGATTATCATGGTTGGCAACAGGCTGTAGGACAAGTGGGTAAAAAAATGATCACGTCACATACCGGAGGAAAACATGCCAATTACAATCAATATTTTCTGATCAAAGTCCAAAGACCTTGAAATGATATCCATAGAACTTCAGGGTTTTGACTCTGTCTACTACATTCTTTTATTATCATTATTATTTTATTTGTTTATTTGAGAGAGAGAGGGTGAGAGAGCACAAGCAGGGTAAGCTGCAGAGGAGAGGGAGAAGCAGACTTCCCCCTGAGCGGGGAGCCCAGTGCAGGGCTGGAGCCCAGTGCAGGGCTCGATCCCAGGACCCTGGGATCATGACCTGAGTTGAAGGCAGATGCCTAACACACTGAGCCACCCAGGCACCCCAGTCTACCACATTCTTAACTAACTCTTCTGAAATACTACCCTTCCTAGGAAAGGTGTTGCTTTCTCTCATAATCTCATGCCTTTACAAAGTCTCCCTCTTTCACTTGGGGAAAACCTACCCCCCTTTTCTTGACCATTGAGTTTCCAAATTCCACTACAATTAATTTCCTCAGAGATTATATTTTAAATTGTCTTCATACCATGAACAATTAAGTTTCTGCTCTTAGTACTTCATTGTTAGTATGTGATTTTCTTTATAATAACACTTTCCTATTAATGTAAGTTTCATTGTGTGCAATTTTTACCTATCTGATTTTCTAGATTGTACGATTAGCAAAGAAATGTTTTTATCTTTATATAATATCACTCACAGAGTACCTTAAATAGAAAAGGCTTTTAATGTTTGGGATCATTCAATCAAAAAATAATTACCAAGGACTGTTGCCATTCTTCTTCACTTTTTTTTTTTTTTGCTTTAAATCCCTGTATACTTCTGAGTTCATCTACAAACTAAGACAATATACATGTCATGTGTAAATATGTTTTAGTCATTTGATATTTGCTATAAAAAATGAAATAGAGATACACAGTAAACTAAATAAATAATATATTCAGATATTTAGTCATTTCATTTATTCCTTCGGAATAATATTTATTTACTGGTAGCTATACATAGGATAATGCTGAGCACCACAGATGACACAAAGAAAACATCTTACAAGTCAGGTAACACTTTTGTAGGACAAGTAGAGGCACAACTTAAAACAAAAGCAAAGTGAACTTAGAATAAAATTATGACAAAATCCCACAAAAAAAGTGCAAATTAGGGGCACCTGGGTGGCTCAGTCACTTAAGCAGCTGCCTTTGGCTCAGGTCACAATCTCCGGGTCCCGGGTCCGAGGCCCACATCATGCTCTCTGCTCAGTGGGGAGTCTTCTTTTCCCTCTTACTCTCCCTCTGTGTGGTCTCTCTCTCTCTCTCTCTCAAACAAATAAAATCTTTAAAAAAAGTGCAAATTGATATGGAACACTATGTTTGTCCTTTGTTCATTCTTACTTGTCTATTGCCATGTTCTTCATTTTATCACAAAACTCAATAAAAAATAGTGTTATACTACTCAGGGTAACACAGGCTGCTATAATAGATACACCCTGGAGTTCAATTATAATTCAGGACATTTTTACTTCTCTGTCACATATATATTAATCGGTACAGAGTGTGATAGAGTAGGGGCAGGGTGAATTAACTCTGCTCCATATAGTCTGGCCCAGATCCCAGATGGAATGTTCTCATATTGTCCAGCCACTAGATGGGGGATGAGAGCAAGTAAAGGATGCGATGGGTCAGGCCTGGAAGTTGTGTACATCTTAGCTAGGATACAAGTTAAGAGATTCAATGAATTATCCAACTGCTGCCAAAAATGTACCTTGTGGAGCACTGAATACAAGCAACTTTAATAAAATATGGATAAATAAAGGGTTTAGTGAATGGTAAAGTTTAGGGTTAAATTTGTTTTAATCCGATTTATAAGAAAAAAGGGGGAAAAATCTATGTATCAAATATGATGAACTACAAGGTAAATCTTGTCCAAATACACATGAAAATATGCATAAATAAGGATATACAATAAATATTTGTTAAAGGAAATAACAAGGAAATAAACCTGAATGTTTCATTATATCTGTGAAAAAGGGGTTTTAAAAATATGATTTGATATATTTATTGCCTCTGCCCTTTTATTTAAGTCTGTCAAATTTGGTGGTGCTCACTCCAAAACTTAAAAGAAATTGTGAATTGTTAGCATATTTCAAATGTCAATTCCATTATATCTAGTTTCACTTCATCACTGTGATAACATTAGAGTATTACCTAAAACAACAAAAAGAATGAATTTATAAGTGTAATAATTATGAGACACTATTTCAATTGAGCTGTTCAATGCTAAACTATTTGATGTGCAAATCTTAGATACTCTGCTCTGTTTTTTCTATCTTTATTTCTCTATTTGTGTTCCATTTTTTTTTTAAGATTTTATTTATTTATTTGAAAGAGAGAGCACAAGCAGGGGGAGCGGCAGGCAGAGGGAGAGGGAGAAGCAGGCTCCCCGCTGAACAGAAAGCCCCATGATAGGGCTTGATCCCCAGGACCCTGAGACCATGACCTGAGCCCACGGCAGATGCTTTAACCAACTGAGTCACCCAGGTGCCCCTTGTGTTCCATTTTGAATAAAGTTTCTTAACTAGTCTTTTAGTTTATTGGTTATTTACTCCACTGTATCTAGTCTATTGTTTGCTCACTGAATGAATGCTTCATTTCTATTACCATGTATCTTCTACCATTTCTATTTTTATAACTTTAATTTCTGCTAAAATGATCTATTTGTTCCTGCATGCTGTCTATATTTTCCATTGTTTCCTTTAACACTTTTTTTTTTAACTTTCTTTTAAAGATTACTTATTTATTTTGGAGAGAGAGCGAGAATGCGAGTGGGGATGGGGCAGAGGGAGAGAAACTTCAGGACCTCAGCTGAGATTATCTCAGCTGAAACCAAGCATCAGATGCTCAATGAGCCCCCCAAAGGCCCCTCCTTTTAACACTTTTTAAAAATTATTTTAAAGTCCTTTACATAATTTCAAATTCTCAGTTGTCTCTCTACTCGTTTCTTTTTTTTTTTTAAGATTTTATTTATTTATTTGAGGGAGAGAGAACGAGAGACAGAGAGCATGAGAGGGAGGAGGGTCACAGGGAGAAGCAGACTCCCCGCTGAGCAGGAAGCCCGATGTGGGACTCGGTCCCGGGACTCCAGGATCATGACCTGAGCCGAAGGCAGTTGCTTAACCGACTGAGCCACCCAGGCGCCCCTCTCTACTCGTTTCTATTGACTGTTTCCACTCTTATCCATGAGTTTGTTTGCTCTTCTGCATTTCTCATATATTATTTTTTATTGTATTCCACACATTGTGTGTAAAAGACCAATAGAGGCAGAAATTAAAAACATTTTTGCAGAATATTACGTAGGGTCACTGTAGTTGGGTGAGTCTAGTCCATAGTTTAGAAATGCCTAAACGTTGTTGCAGCTCTAAATACATTCAATTACCATTTGTTTACAATGTTTTGAGGGTGAGACTACTTTTCCTTCAGAAGGTCATGGGACCTGAAAACCAACTAGACTCAGAGATCTCTTTATGATTTATAATTCAACTGCCAGCTTTCTTTTTTTTTAAGATTTTATTTATTTGAGAGAGAGAATGAGAGAGAGAGCACATGAGAGGGGTCAGAGGGAGAAGCAGACTCCCTGCTGAGCAGGGAGCCCGATGGGGTACTCGATCCCGGGACTCCAGGATCATGACCTGAGCCAAAGGCAGTCGCTTAACCAACTGAGACACCTAGGCGCCCAACTGCCAACTTTCTAACTTTTGGACCATTTAATTCTATTTTATGGCTTGGCTTTCATCTTTTTTTGTGTTCTAGGGTATTCTTGTGTGTTATAACCCTCCCTCTGGTGTTCTGCACCTCAGGGATCACTCTTCCCCCTGGCTGCCTTGACTCCAGCCCTTGGAGGGCTAGTGAACTGCACTTAGTGAAGATCCAGAGTGTCTTACTGGGTTTTCTCTGAGTCATTCGTTCCTGGTCCAGCCATTGGAGGTTCACTGCACTACACACGGGGGAGTCTTGAGGTGCTTTAGAGATTTATTTTACTCTTCAGCATACTGCTATCTTGACCTTGGGAAGACCCTGTGCAAACCAGGAGGGTCTATCTCAGCTTTCCTGCCCTGCTCCCAGCCTTTGGTTTGCTTCCCTGTGCACTTGGTGTAAGTAAACCCATGGGAAATTAGTGGGTGAAAGAAGACTCACTCTGGGGCTGAGGCTATACAAAATATTTATTTGTCATTTCAGCACGCATATGCTACCATTAGTTAAACAATCAGCATATTTTTTCCTTATTTCTCTCTGTGGTGGGTGTTCCTTCTATCATTCAACCAGGAATGAAAAGAGTCATGGGTCTCTTTGTTCCTAGGAAGGAAATGTAACTATTTGGATCTTCAGTACTCCTATGTTTTTTAAATACTATTATTTTGTAGCTTATCCCGCTTGTTACATACCCTAAATGGAAGTGGTGGTCCATATAATAAAATTTTTAAAGTTTACTTATTAATTGTTTATTTCTATATAAGCAAATCGAAGAATATTCTACAGACACTTAAAAAATAATAGTAAGACTTTTGCTTCATTAAATGACCTTAAGATATGAAGTTGGTTAGGGCAGCTGGGTGGCTCAGTCATTAAGCGTCTGCCTTCGGCTCAGGTCATGATCCCAGGGTCCTGGGATCGAGTCCCACATTAGGCTCCTTGCTCTGTGGGAAGCCTGCTTCTCCCTCTCCCACTCCCCCTGCTTGTATTCCCTCTCTCACTGTGTCTCTCTCTCTCTCTCAAATAAATAAATAAAATCTTTAAAAAAACAAAACAAAACAAAACAAAAAGATATGAAGTTGGCTAAAATAGGCCATTAGAATAAAAATTAGTATTTCAGTAAGCATAGTTAAACCACATGAATTTATAGATTTTTAACATCTTTATCCATTTACTTATAAGCTACAAAATCAAACGCAAATTTTATGTATCCCGCCATGGTCTGCTGAGAAGTGGCTATTAGATTATCTTGTTTTGTGAAATATCTGAAAATACCATTTATTCATGGACAGAAAAAACGTTAATTATATTAGATGACTGGATTTTAAAACTCTCACCATGCAGGTTATGATAACATCATAAACTGAATACTTCAAGTGCAAACTACTAAAGTCTTCAGATCTAAGTAGCCAATTTTCTATTTTGGAATAAGTAAAAACTCTTAAAAATAACATTAAAATATAATTTTGTTCATATTAACTGATGTGCCAAGAATCACATCTATTGTTTCATCTTTTCCCCAATCCCTATCATAGAAATTAGAACACACACTATAATTCAAAGGAAATAATGATTATTACCTTAAATACTTAGGGTCCAATCACATGTAATAGTATCCTTTTAAGCTTTCAAGCAAATGTCAGTCTTAGGTTAATAAAAAAATATGTATATAGTAATTTACATTATCTCCCTCCAGAATAGATATAAAGAGAACCCTCACCTTAAGGACTGGCTTAAATGAAGCTTAATCACACCAACTAACTTCAGTATTCCACACAACATTGTGTCTCTTCATATGCAGAACCAGTTAGATTCAGCCCAAATGTTAGCAGACACTTTAAAGTGATTTTAAGCTGTTTCATTTTTCCTAATTTAGGTGGTGAGAATATCAAGGACATGAAACTCTTGTGTCACATCACAGCCATTTTGAGTAGAATAAATGTGCTTACATAAGATCATTCACCCACAAGCTACAGCATAGCCCTCTTGACTTGAACACTCCCAACAACTAATGGAAGGCAAATTCTCTTAAAAACACAGCTGCCAAGTTTTTAAAAATAGAAAAAAAAAAAAAAAGGAAAACTGTCCTGTGTAATTAGCATTCCCAGTACCACTCAGATTTAATGCTTCGGTATAGAATTTACAGATTCAGATTTTTCTAAGTGAAGATTTCTGAAAAAGCATGGAAATAACTGAAAGTTAACTTCAGAAGCTAAGACCTCAAAAGGGAAGTAAGTGAAAAGTTATCTAGGAAAAGTTTACCTTCCTCATAATTGCTTTAAAATTTATATAGCATGATAAATAATGTTTATAGAAATTTTACACAGTCATTTTAGAAATTTGAAAAATAACAGAGAAAAGCACTCAGGATAAAAATCAAGTTATTAGGGCACTAGGCTGGCTCCGCTGGTGGAGCATTTGGGCTAGAGATTACTTAATAAATAAAAGTTTAAAAAAAAAACAAAAGTTAGGGGTGCCTGGGTGGCTCAGTAGTTAAGCGTCTGCTTTCGGCTCAGGTCATGATCCCAGGGTCCTGGAATCGAGCCCCGCATCAGGTTCCCTGCTCTGTGGGGAGTCTGCTTCTCCCTCTCCCACTCCCCCTGCTTATGTTCCATCTCTCACTGTGTCTCTCTCTGTCAAATAAATAAAATCTTAAAAAATAAATAAAAAAATTAAAAAATTAAAAACCAAGAGTTATTGTTATCTTCATTTCCAAGATAATATCATAGGTTTGTATTTCTTTAAAAGATTTTATTTGTTTATTTAGAAAGAGATTGAGAGAAAGAGAGAGCATGAGCCGGGGGCAGGGCAGAGGGAAACAGAAAGAATCTCAAGCAGACTCTGCACTAAGTACAGAGCCCCATTGGGGCTCAGTCTTAGGACCTTGAGATCATGACCTGAGCTGAAACCAAGAGGTGGACACTCAACCAACTAGCCACCCAGGTGCCCTCATAGGTTTGTATTTTGTTTTATTTTCTTTCAGTTGATTTCTGTATAAATTTTAAATTGATGTACCATACATATATCTAGGTATCTACATCTCTCTCTATATATATATGATACATATGTATATATTTTTGTATAATTTCTGTTTACTTAGTGTTATCTGGAATACATAATTCCATGTATTTTTTTCACAAAAGATTTTAGTAACAATATACTCTTTAATTATATTTTTATTTACTTTATTCTGTTCTGGGATAATTAAATACCTAATTATTCATTCTCAATTTGCTGATTTTATATAAATGATATATATATATTTTTTATAAACATAGTTCACATAAAACAACTGTTTTATAAAAGGATGGTTATATCTTTATTCTTTCTTGGAAGAATACTACTGAAAGTGAAGTTACTGAGTCAAACCCAAAGAATATGGATATTTTAACATGGATGTTACCTGTTTACAAACATATTTCCAGAAAGATTACACCAACTTAAAATTAATGCAATATAATGTGTCCAACTCCTCATACTTTTATTTTTTTTTACTTTTATGTTTTTAAAGATTTTATTTATTTATTTGACAGAGAGAGAGAGAGAGAGACAGCGAGAGAGGGAACACAAGCAGGGGGAGTGGGAGAGGGAGAAGCAGGCTTCCCGCCGAGCAGGGAGCCAGATGTGGGATTCAATCCCAGGACCTTGGGATCATGACCTGAGCCAAAGGCAGACACTTAACGACTGAGCCACCCAGGCACCCCTCAACTCATTATACTTTTAGCTTTTTTGTCATCACTTTTTTTTTAAGATTTATATATTTATTTGAGAGACCGAGAATGAGAGAGAGAGAGAATACATGAGGAGGGGGAGGGTTAGAGGGAGAAGCAGGCTCCTTGCTGAGCAGGGAGCCCGATGCGGGACTCGATTCCAGGACCCTGCGATCATGACCCGAGCCAAAGGCAGTCACTTAACCAACTGAGCCACCCAGGCGCCCTGTCATCACTTTTTGGTTTGCTAGTTTGGTTATAAACAGAAAAGATATGTCATAGGATCTTTATTTACTAAGATGTTTAATGATATATTTTAATTTCTTAGTACTACCTTCTTATTTTGTTTGCTGGTGCCTCATGTGCCCCTGAACTGCTCAGTAACAACAACAGTAAAGTTTTAATCTTCCAAGCCCTTTACTCCTGAAACATCATTAAAAACCCTATCTGTTTAGTATTCTATGTTCTCTTGTCTTGGTCTTTAATAGATTGCAGCTGGTTTATGTGATAAATGAGTACATGCTAATAGGATGAGGAAATTCACTAGTGCACCTTTCTAATCCAAAAGAAGAGGCCAGGGACCATTTGGATGTTGTGCTGGTGCATTTGTCACAAAAGCTAGGTGTCCTGCCTATCCCTGAATGCTTCCGGGCCTTGGGCTTTGCCAAATATTGAGTCTTAGTTACCTTATAAGTGAAATGGTTATATCTGGTCTACTTATGTAAGAAGAAAATTACAATGACTTAGTAAGACTCAATTTGAATGTTTTTGTAAAAAGAAAAAAAAAACTACTAGTACATTATATTTTAGTTAGGGATATCTTTGCAAATTGTATACTTCTATACCCATAAACCTCTATACATTATACAACTGGATGATTCCACTAATGATTAATTTAGTCCTCTGGAGAGACCATTTTGGGGGGACATTGCCCTCAAATTATAGCACTAAAACAATTCAAACAGATCTATCTATCTATCTATCTATCTATCTATCTATCTATCTATCTATCATCTCATACTGGTTCTGTTTCTCTAGAGAATACTAATATATAGAGTAAACGTGAAAATGTGTTTAATGTATAAATTCAATATTAAGTCATCTTTTGTACCAATACTAACTGTGGTACATCCTAAATAAATCGTATAATACTATTTTACCTCAATAATGATGTTTATTCATTTCAAAATCATTGGTGGATTCACATTCCATTAAGATTACATTTATCAGGGGGCGGAGCAAAATGGCGGAGGTGTAGGAGACCTAGATTTCGTCTGGTCTCAGGAATTCAGCTGAATAGGGATCAAACCATTCTGAACACCTACGAACTCAACAGGAGACCAAAGAAGAGAGTAGCAACAACTCTCTGAACAGAGAAGCGACCATTTACTGGAAGGTAGGACGTGCGGAGAAGTGAATCCGAGGCGATATTCGGGAGGCTAGACGGTGGGGGAGGGGGCCTCCGTCGGCCGCTTCTGGCAAGTGATAGAGCCGGAGCACAAAATTGGAACTTTTAGAAGTCGGCTCCGCTGAGGCACGTCGCTCCAGTGGCTAAGTGGGGGGTGGAACCCTCACGGGACAGTGTGGTCTCAGGACCCTCGGGGTCACAGAAAGACTGGGGGTGCCTGAGTGCAGCAGAGCTCCCAGGTATCGGAGCGGGGAAGCCGGCTGCAGAGACGGAGCCGAGGCGCAGACTCTCAGCTCGGGGTTGCCATAAACTGTGATCCGCGGCCCAGTTGGGCCACTGCTCCTCCAGCAGGGACCCAACAAGCGGCAGATCCGGGGAGACTCTCCTTCCTCCCCTGGAAGAGCGGTGCGGGAGCGCACGGCAGGGATCTGCTGGGTTTGGAGACTCCACACCGAGTCAGGTACCAGAGATAGAAACTCTCAGTCACAGGCCAGGTGAGCATGCAGTGCGGCTGGAGACCAGGGAGACGGGAGTGACTGTTTTTCTCTGGAGGCGCACTGAGGAGCAGGGCCCCGAGTTCTCAGCTCCTCCGGGTGGAGATTGGGAGGCCACCATTTTCACCCTGGTCCTCCAAAGCTGTACCAGAGCTTGCAGGGAACAAAAGCTCCTGAGAGCAAACCCGAGGAGCTTGCTTAGCCCAGACCCACAAGGGTGGGGCAATTCCACCTCCGGCAAAGTCATTTGGGAACCACGGCAACAGGCCCCTCCCCCAGAAGATCAGCATGAACAGCCAGCAAGCCAAGACCAAGTTTACCGATCAAGGAGAATGGGAGAACTCCAGCACTAGGGGAATACTGCACATAGAATTCATGGCTTTTTTTTACCATGATTCATTAATTTTCAAAGTTAATTTTTTAAATGGTTTTTTTAATTTTTCTTTTTCCCTTTTTCAACTAACATCTTATCAATCCCTTTTTAAAAAAACATTTTTATTTTTCATTTTTAGAGTCATATTTTATCCCTTCATAGTAGTTACCCTTATTTTTGTCATATATATATAAGTTGTTCTTTCTTTAAAATTTTGAGATACAGTTTCTTCTAACAGATCAAAATATACCCTAAATCACCAGTGTATGGCTTTGTTCTAATGTCCTGCCTGATCACATTCTCTCCCCTTTTTTTTCTTTTTTTTTTAAATCTTCTTTCTTTTTTCAAACAACTTCATATCGTATCAATTCCTTTTATAAAATCTTTTATAATTTTCATCTTTACAGTCATCTTCCATCCCTTCATTGTATCAACACTTATTTTGTACATATATAAGTCTTTCTTCCTTTAAAATTTTAGTAGGCACTTTTTTCTTTTTTTTTTTTTAAAGATTTTATTTATTTATTTGAGAGAGGGAGAATGAGAGATAGCACGAGAGGGAAGAGGGTCAGAGGGAGAAGCAGACTCCCTGCCGAGCAGGGAGCCCGATGTGGGACTCGATCCCGGGACTCCAGGATCATGACCTGAGCCGAAGGCAGTCGCTTAACCAACTGAGCCACCCAGATGCCCCTAGGCACTTTTTTCTAAAGGACCAAAATACACCCAAAATCTAGTGTGTGGCACTGATCTATGCACTAGCCTGATCATATTTGATCATATTCGGTTTTTTTAGTATTGTTCTGTTTTTGTATTTATCTTTTTCTTTTTTTTTCTTTCTTTCTTTTCTCTTTCTTTTTTCTTTCTTTCCCTTTCTTTTCCCCTGGTTTCAGGTATTTTCTGATTTGTATAGAGTATATTTGCTAGGGACATTGTTAACCTGTTAGCATTTTGTTCTCTCATTCATCTATTCTCCTCTGGACAAAATGACAAGATGAAAAAAATCAAAAAGACCAGAGGTAGTACCGTCAGCCAGGGACCTACTCAATATGGACAAGAGTACGATGTCAGACCTAGAGTTCAGAATCCTGACTTAAAGATACTAGCTGGGCTTGAAAAAATCGTGGAAGTTATTAGAGAAACCCTTTCTGGAGAAATAAAAGAACTAAAATCTAACCAAGTTGAAATCAAAAAGGCTATTACTGAGGTGCAATCAAAAATGGGGGCACTAACTGCTAGGATAAATGAGTCAGAAGAGAGACTCAGCGATATAGAAAACCAAATGATGGAAAATAAAGAGGCTGAGAAAAAGAGAGGAACAACTACAGGATCACGAGGGCAGAATTCGAGAGATAAGCGATACCATAAGACAAAACAAAATTAGAATAATTCTGATCCCAGAAGAAGAAGAAAGAAAGAGAGGGGCAGAAGGTATATTGGAGCAAATTATAGCAAAGAACTTCCCTAATGTGGGGAAGGAAACAGGCATCAAAATCCAGGAGGCACAGAGAACCCCTCTCAATACCAATAAAAATAGGTCAACACCCCGACATCTAATAGTAAAACTTACGAGTCTCAGAGACAAAGAGAAAATCCTGAAGCAGCTCGGGAGAAGAGATATGCAACCTACAGTGGTAGAAATATTAGATTGGCAACAGACCTATCCACAGAGACCTGGCAGGCCAGAAAGGACTGGCATGATATCTTCAGAGCACTAAACAGGAAAAATATGCAGCCAAGAATACTATATCCAGCTAGGCTCTCTTTGAAAATTGAAGGAGAGATAAAAAGCTTCCAGGACAAACTAAAACTAAAGGAATTTGCAAACACAAAACCAGCCCTACAAGAAATATTGAAAGGGGTCCTCTAAGCAAAGAGAGAACCTAAAAGCAGCAGAGATCAGAAAGGAACACAGACAATATACAGTAAAAGTCACCTTACAGGGTGCAAAACAATGGCACTAAATTCATACCTTTCAATAGTTACCCTGAATGTAAATGGGCTCAATGCCCCAATCAAAAGACACAGGCTATCAGATGGGATTAAAAAACAAGACCCATCAATATGCTGTCTGCAAGAGACTCATTTTAGACCCAAAGACACCCCCAGCTTGAAAGTGAGGGGGTGGAAAACCATTTACCATGCTAATGGACACCAAAAGAAAGATGGGGTAGCAATCCTTATATCAGACAAATTAGATTATAAAACAAAGACTGTAATAAGAGATGAGGAAGGCCACTATATCCTACCTAAAGGGTCTATCCAACAAGAAGATCTAACAATTGTAAATATCTATGCCCCTAACATGGGAGCAGCCAATTATATAAGCCAATTAATAACAAAAGCGAAGAAACACATTGACAACAATACCATAATAGTGGAGGACTTTAACACCCCCCTGACTGAAATGGACAGATCATCTAAGCAAAAGATCAAAAAGGAAATAAAGACTTTAAATGACACAGTGGACCAAATGGACTTCACAGACATATTCAGAACATTCCATCCCAAAGCAACGGAATACACATTCTTCTCTAGTGCCCATGGAACATTCTCCAGAATTGATCACATCCTAGGTTACAAATCAGGTCTCAACCGGTACCAAAAGATTGGGATTATTCCCTGCATATTTTCAGACCGCAATGCTTTGAAACTAGAACTCAATCACAAGAGGAAAGTCAGAAAGAACTCAAATACATTGAGGCTAAAGAGCATCCTACTAAAGAATGAATGGGTCAACCAGGAAATTAAAGAAGAATTTAAAAAATTCATGGAAACCAATGAAAATGAAAACACAACTGTTCAAAATCTTTGGGATACAGCAAAGGCAGTCCTGAGAGGAAAGTATACAGCAATACAAGCCTTTCTCAAAAAACAAGAAAGGTCTCAAATACACAACCTAACTCTACACCTAAAGGAGCTGGAGAAAGAACAGCAAATAAAGCCTAAACCCAGCAGCAGAAGAGAAATAATAAAGATCAGAGCAGAAATCAATGAAATAGAAACCAAAAGAACAGGAGAACAGATCAATGAAACTAGGAGCTGGTTCTTTGAAAGGATTAACAAGATTGATAAACCCCTGGCCAGACTTATCAAAAAGAAAAGAGAAATGACCCAAATCAACAAAATCATGAATGAAAGAGGAGAGATCACAACCAACACCAAAGAAATACAAACAATTATAAGAACATATTATGAGCAACTCTATGCCAGCAAATTAGATAACCTGGAAGAAATGGGTGCATTCCTAGAGATGTATCAACTACCAAAATTGAACCAGGGAAGAAATAGAAAACCTGAAGAGACCTATAACCACTAAGGAAATTGAAGCAGTCATCAAAAATCTCCCAACAAACAAAAGCCCAGGGCCAGATGGCTTCCCAGGGGAATTCTATCAGACATTTAAAGAATTAATACCTATTCTCCTGAAACTGTTCCAAAAAATAGAAATGGAAGGAAAACTTCCAAACTCATTTTATGAGGCCACCATTACCTTGATCCCAAAACCAAAGACCCTATCTAAAAGGAGAATTACAGACCAATATCTTGATGAACATGGATGCAAAAATTCTCACCAAAATACTAGCCAATAGGATCCAACAGTACATTAAATGATTATTCACCACGACCAAGTGGGATTTATCCCTGGGCTGCAAGGCTGGTTCAACATCTGCAAATCAATCAACGTGATACAATACATTAACAAAAGAAAGAAAAAGAATCATATGATCCTCTCAATAGATGCAGAAAAAGCATTTGACAAAGTACAGCATCCTTTCTTGATCAAAACTCTTCAGAGTATAGGGATAGAGGGTACATACCTCCACATCATAAAAGCCATCTATGAAAAACCTACAGCAAATATCATTCTCAGTGGGGAAAAGCTGAGATCTTTTCCCCTAAGGTCAGGAACACGGCAGGGATGTCCACTATCACCACTGCTATTCAACATAGTATTAGAAGTCCTAGCCACAGCAATCAGACAACAAAAAGAAATCAAAGGCATCCAAATCGGCAAAGAGGAAGTCAAACTCTCACTCTTTGCAGATGATATGATACTTTATGTGGAAAACCCAAAAGAGTCCACCTCAAAACTGCTAGAACTCATACAGGAATTCAGTCAAGTAGCAGGATATAAAATCAATGCACAGAAACCAGTGGCATTCCTATACACCAACAACAAGACAGAAGAGAGACAAATCAAGGAGTCGATCCCATTTACAATTGCACCCAAAACCATAAGATACCTAGGAATAAATCTAACCAAAGAGGCAAAGGATCGGTACTCAGAAAACTATAAAATACTCATGAAAGAAATTGAAGAAGACACAAAGAAATGGAAAAACGTTCCATGCTCATGGAATCGAAGAACAAATATTGTGAAGATGTCAATGCTACCTAGAGCAATCTACACATTCAATGCAATCCCCATCAAATTACCATCCACTTTTTTCAAAGAAATGGGACAAATAATCCTAAAATTTGTATGGAAACAGAAGAGACACCGAATAGCCAGACGAGTATTGAAAAAGAAAAGCAAAGCTGGTGGCATCACAATTCCGGACTTCCAGCTCTATTACAAAGCTGTCATCATCAAGACAGTATGGTACTGGCACAAAAACAGACATAGATCAATAGAACAGAATAGAGAGCGCAGAAATGGACCCTCAACTCTATGGTCAACTAATCTTTGACAAAGCAGGAAAGAATGTCCAATGGAAAAAAGACAGTCTCTTCAACAAATGGTGTTGGGAAAATTGGACAGCCACATGCAGAAGAATGAAACTGGACCATTTCCTTACACCACACACAAGAATAGACTCCAAATGGTTGAAAGACCTAAACGTGAGACAGGAGTCCATCAAAATCCTAAAGGAGAACACAGGTAGCAACCTCTTCGACCTCAGCCGCAGCAACTTCTTCCTAGAAACATCGCCAAAGGCAAGGGAAGCAAGGGCCAAAATGAACTCTTGGGATTTCATCAAGATAAAAAGCTTTTGCACAGCAAAAGAAACAGTCCACAAAACCAAAAGACAACCGACAGAATGGGAGAAAATATTTGCAAATGACATATCAGATAAAGGGCTAGTATCCAAAATCTATAAAGAACTTATCAAACTCAACACCCAAAGAACAAATAATCCAATCAAGAAATGGCAGAAGACATGAACAGACATTTTTCCAAAGAAGATATACAAATGGCCAACAGACACATGAAAAAGTGCTCAACATCATTCGGCATCAGGGAAATCCAAATCCAAACCTCAATGAGATACCACCTCACATCAATCAGAATGGCTAAAATTAACAAGTTAGGAAACGACAGATGTTGGCGGGGATGCGGAGAAAGGGGAACCCTCCTACACTGTTGGTGGGAATGCAAGCTGGTGCAACCACTCTGGAAAACAGTACGGAGGTTCCTCAAACAGTTGAAAACAGACCTACCATACGATCCAGTAATTGCACTACTGGGTATTTACTCCAAAGATACAAATGTAGGGATCTGAAGGGGTACGTGGACCCCAATGTTTATAGTAGCAATGTCCACAATAGCCAAACTGTGGATAGAGCCAAGATGTCCATCTACAGATGAATGGATAAAGAAGAGGTGGTATATATACACAATGGAATATTATGCAGCCATCAAAAGGAATGAGATCTTGCCATTTGCAACGACGTGGATGGAACTGGAGGGTGTTATGCTGAGTGAAATAAGTCAATCAGAGAAAGACATGCATCATATGACCTCACTGATATGAGGAATTCTTAATCTCAGGAAACAAACTGAGTGTTGCTGGAGTGGTGGTGGGTGGGAGGGATAGGTGGCTGGGTTCTAGACATTGGGGAGGGTATGTGCTATGGTGAACGCTGTGAATTGTGCAAGACTGTTGAATCACAGATCTGTACTTCTGAAACAAATAATGCAACATATGTTAAGGAAAAAGAAAAAGAAGATAGCAGGAAGGGAAGAATGAAGGGAGTAAGTCGGAGGGGGAGACAAACCATGAGAGACGATGGACTCTGAAAAACAAATTGAGGGTTCTAGAGGGGAGCGGGGGTATTGGTTATTCTGGTGATGGATATTAAAGAGGCCACATTCTGCATGGAGCACTGGGTGTTATGCACAAACAATGAATCTTGGAACACTACATCAAGAACTAATGATGTAATATATGGTGATTAACATAACAATAAAAAATAAAAAAAGATTATATTTATCATTTCCATGTAATGATATAAAACCATTTCAGTCATTGAAAAATAAAACACTTTCTGATCATATAATCATAAAGTAGTAACTAATCAATATTACTATCACATGTATTTATTGTGAAATAAATCACAATGTTTAAATCATAAGAATCTGAATGTTCTATAGAATTGATGGTATATATATTTTTGAAGATGAATCATAACTAAAAGTTGAAAAATGTTCTTCCTTCTATTTTAGTCACCTAATTATATAAATATATAATTAAATGGTTTCTCATTTCAACTGTAATTTCATAGTTCTTTTTTATTAACCTAAATGATTTTGATTAGATGACTAAAGAATTCTAGAAACTTAATCATCCATTAAAGGCTTCCATTCATGAACCAAATTCATAAAGTTTATAGATTAAATTAAAAATATTGGAATGCATGGATAATACTAGTATAAAATAAGAAAATATGAAGCATCCCACAAAGATAAAAATCCAACAAGATCCTATAAAGAATATGATACTCAAATCTCATCCAGGGTAGTCATGCTGCAGAAGTTGGATGTGGCCACAAGGGTACTCCACTCCTAGATTCACAAATTCTTGGGACCCTGGGACAACAGTAACATCTATGTCCAAAGAAGAACATTATATCCTGCACTGGGTATATAGAGCAGTAATACTCCAGGTATTACTTCTAAGGTAATACCTAAGAAGGGTGGGGAGCACCAACTCCCAAACTATGGACCAAAAGTTCTTCCATGACACTTCCAATCCCTCCTCTAGTCTTACAAAAAAAAAAAATAGGTAAAAATAAAGGCTAAAATGCAGGTGGTAGAAGTACTGGTTTCTCCTATTTACATAAGATGTATAAATATGTAATACAGAAGTTCACAGATACTCTCACCTAAAAATATCTTAAATGACAATATTTTTGGAAATTAAAGAAAACTTCACTAAATAGAAGAACATGCATATAAGTAAGAAATAGTACAACCATAAGACAACCTTAAATAAATATAATAATTTTTTTTCTGAGGATAATGGAACTTTATTACATCAGTAAAACTCTATGATGGAAAAGTCAGTTGGAGATCTCACTCTCTTTCTCTCTCTCTTTCTCTCTCTCTCTCTATATATATAATACAGGAGTGATTAGAATGGACAAAGATGCAGAGCAAATTGCTAAGTTGTTACTAAGCTTAAAAAATAACATCAACAGTTTTCCCAAGATGTAGCCTGAAGAGGGTCTTAGATGGAGATATTGTAAGAAAGTTTACAATATTGGAGATTAAAAGCGTAACTTGAAAGATCTATATGGTAAGCACCCCAGAAAAAGAAAATAGAAAGTATTCATGGAGGTTATATTTAAAGTGAATTAAAATAAAATAAATCTATGAAGCTTTTTTAGAATTGAAGATAAACAGAAACAGATTTTATTTTTTTAAAGATTTTATTTATTTATTTGACAGAGAGAGACACAGCGAGAGAGGGAACACAAGCAGGGGGAGTGGGAGAGGGAGAAGCAGGCCTCCCGCCAAGCAGGGAGCCCGATGCGGGGCTCAATCCCAGGACCCCGGGATCATGACCTGAGCCGAAGGCAGACGTTTAATGACTGAGCCACCCAGGTGCCCCAGAAACACAGATTCTAAATACAAAATGAACTAAGCAGTATTTTTTTAAGTTAATAACGTAGAAACAGTAAAAACATGTGGCCAATTCAGAATAAGTTAGAATTAAATTACTAAATTTCAAATAATTATACTAGAGGGGAAAAAAATCCCCAAAGTACAGATAAAGAAAAATAAAAAGATATAAATAATGATAAGAATCAGAATAACAGAGGCCTCATCTAAACACTAAATGCAAAACAAATCAACATATTCACTATATTAAAAGTTTAGTTAAAATAATAAACAAAAATAACTTACAACACTTTTTCTGACCAGATTAACATTCAAGTATGAAGGTGAAATGACATATTAAAAGTCAAATATGTTTAAGACTTCCATTCATTTCCTCAGATCATATATTCCAGCAAGAAAAAGGAAATTTCAAACTGAAATGATTAATGGAGTAGCAAAAATATGTATACATTTGGTAAAATTATAACACCAAATTTAAATTTGTGTTTTGTTAAAAATAATAAGAAAAAAAATTTAAATGATGATCTGAACACAGGAGTTAAGTGGAGATGCAAGAGGAAGGACTCAAAACCATCTAAGGTAATTAATTCATTGATTGTAAAAATATACATGCATTAATTAGATTTACTCATTTTTAGGAAACTTTAAACTTTTAGGGTGGTTATTAATATGATAGAAATAAATGCATTATCTTCTAAAATATTAAAGAAAGAACAGAACCAAGAAAATATGGCCAATCCCACAAATGGTAGGAAAGGAAAAATAAACATCAATCAAACATGATAGAGAAAAAGCACTAAATAAAATAGCATAGATATGTCAAATATTTGTTAATAAACAATAGATATGGAATAGCTCAACCATCTAATAAAATCAGAGATTCTCTGGCTGGATGCAACAGATTCTAGCTCTGTGCCAATTTCAAGAAGAATTCAGAAGTAATGTCATTAAAAAAGTATGAAAAAAATAAATTGGAGGAAGGCAAAAAAAGATATTCCATACACAACTGAGCACTGGGTGTTAATATGTAAGTGATGACTCACTAAATTCTACTCCTGAAACCAATATTATACTATATGTTAACTAACTAGAATTTAAACAGAATTTGAAACAACAAAAAAATAAATAGGTAAATACCAAAATGAAGACATATATGTCTAATAAACATGTGAACAAATGCCCAATCTTACTAGTAATCAAAGATATCCAAATTAAATAAATAAAAGATGCTAAAAAAATTAAATAGAAAAAATAAGTAAATTATACATTGGGAAATGGAGTAAGAATAGAGCTGTAAGATAAGAACACAAATTGATGAAGTTCAAAGGAGATATAATAAGTCCACAATCATAGTGAAAGACATGGAGCATGACTTAACACTAATCGTGATTTAACATTAACACATGAAGCAGAATAAGTATGAGAACACGGACTATCAGAACAGCAATAACTTTTGTCTGGGATGCTTTACATGTATAGACATACTCACAGATATAATAATCCCAGAAATGGGATAGTCCCTCTTTAAATTTTTCAATATATTATGTAATTGTTTCCCAAAGTCACTGACCCAATTTCCACTCCCACTAGTAGTTTATGGGAACATTAGTTTTCTCACACTTTTGCCAACATCCATACTATAACGCCTTAAAAATGTTTTCTTGTCTTAGGGTTGAAAACATTATTTCATTGCTTTTTCAATCTGTATTTTTCTGATTAGTAATAAAGTTAAGAAATGTATACATACAACAAGTATTTGTATTTCTTTTTCTATAAATCCCTTTCTCATTCTTTTTTTGCCCCTTTAACACCAATCTAGCAATATCAACAAATAATTTTTAGATGATTTTGATGATTGAATTATTACTTGATCCAAAATCAAGTAGTGTACCATAATTGCATTTTCTTTTAGATATCCCGCCCCTCCCTTTTACCTTGTGACGTTATTGTCTTTGTTTCTTATTGTGTCTTTTTACTCAATAACCAAGATTAAGTACCTAGGAAACATACCCACTTTTCCAGAGAAGCATTTTCAGATGAAAACTGACAGACCTGCACAGTAGCAAGTGCTTGGGGTCCCCATTTCCCATTACATTCTGAAGCATTTCAGGTATCAAACAGAGCCTCATGCTAAACTTGTATAAATAGACCACAGTCTTTGGGTTATGTGCTTATAAACTACACAGCTAGAGAAGAACTGTGTCCCTTTGCCTCCTCAAGTGGGCAAAAGGCAGGAGATAAACCCCATGATTATAGAAATACGATGTGAGTACACTACATCTTTCCCTGCTAGGATCAGTTTCTGGGATACAAAACTGGGTCACTGTTGCAGCATGTCATAGAGGTCTAGGAGCTCCCAACCATACTGTCAACACTCTGAGAGTCGAATTACCTTAAACTGCTGACTCTAGCATGTTTACAGGAACCTCTGGAGGGAGTCCTGGCCCAGTCTATGATCAATCTTGAATAAGATAACCCTTATCTCCTAGGGTTCTTCCATCCTGAATCTATGATGACTCTTTAAGTATTTCCTCTCATGATGGACCATCATCTTATTTCAACCCACAAGGATTGTCAGGATAGTTGCTGAGCTTCCTGAAGGAGAGAGTGAAAGATAAGAGTAATGAATAAATGAAAAAAAAAAAACAAAAAAAAAAACCTTGAACACCTGAAGTTCTCCCTTAAAGGAGCCCAGATCATCCCAGGAAAAAAGATGTTAAGGTACTGATTGAGGTGTTTTAGAAAATCTTCTGCAAATTCCCATACCCAGGAGTTGGATTTTCCTACTTAGCCACTCTATTTTAACCTACATATAACATGAGTTGCTCCACGCAAATTCCTACATGGTGGACCACAGATATTTAGAGGTAGTTTTACTGTTGCAAACTATTCTGGCCAAGGAAAGCAGACTAATCTGCTGGGCCTCAAAGACTTGCTTGGTATCACTGCCTATTTGGCCTTATGTGGCTAACAGAATATTATTGTCATCCGCTCAATTACATCAACCTGAGAGTAGGATCATGTTTAAAGTTCTGCACTACATTGTCTCCTCTGATCCTTTCCTTTCCCAGGAAGAGAACTCCCTAAAACCTTGACCAGCATGTGGACATGAGGTCCTAGAAGAAAGTCTTAACTAAAAATCTTGGAAAAGCAAGATGCTCCACTTGGGGTGCAGGTCATATTTACTCAATACAAATAAAGGAAGATTCTTGTCCTCATAGAAAGAGTCCAGGAGAGGCAGATAATTCAGTTTTGCATATATCATCGTGACACATAAATGTTGTATGGAGCTGAACAATGCTAGTATATCTCTTGCTGCATCATAGGGATGAAGAAAAGGCTGATGAAGAACAGCTTCAGTCTTCCCAATCATCTATAGTGTCTGGGAAGTTTGTGCCTATTTGGAGGAAGGGAGAATCAGCCCGCATGTTTTTCTCAGACTTGGCTCCTGGGACCCAATCTATTGTTAACAGTCTTTTATTGGCAGTTACCAGTTGGAAATGAGAACAGGGGTTTGCCATTAGCAGAAATTGTGTGGCTGATAGCTCCCCCTGGCTACATGCCAGTATACCAGCATCTCACCAGACCAAAAGATGTAGTTACTGTCTTAAGAGTTGCATAAAACAAGAGAAAGATGCTCTAGATTCCGGAAAGGACCCAGTGCATGACTTTTAACATAAATCCCATACTCTGCCTTTGGTGCCTCCTGGTGTTTGTTTGTTTGTTTCTGTTGTTTACTAACAGATGAGGGGCATCCTATTCCAGAATTATCTTTGTGTCTGATGTACATTCTAGTTGATCATCTCGGGAAAGTGATCTTGTCTTTCTGATAATATCATTCTGACAGATGTGAGGTGATATGTCATTTTGACTTTAATTTGCATTTCCTTGATGATTAGTGATGCTGAGCATCTTTTCATGTACCTGTTGGTCATTTGTGGGACTTCTTTAAGTAAATGTCTATGTAGGTCCTTGGCCCATTTTTCAATCAGATTATTGTTTCTATTAAGGGGTATGAATTCCAAAAATTAAAAACAATTTTAATTGTTTTTTAATCCAAAAAAATATGGAAAATTAAAGGGAAATCAGACATGTATGAAGGTGTTGTGTTGTAGTAAGAAAAGTCCCAAGCAAAGTGATAAGCCAAGAGAAAGAAAAAATAGAATGAGTAAACCAGACGAGTAAAACAGGCATACTACTGAATGCTTACTATGTGCAAAGCACTACTCTAAGTGCTCTATATATATCCCATGTATAACCTAGTTAATCTTCCTAATAACTCTGTGAGATAGGTGACATTATTATATCCAATTCTAGACAGGAAAACAGAAGTACAGACTGATTGATAATGTGCCCAGAGTCATATATCTAGTAAGTAATGGAGTTAGAAATTGAACACAGGTAGCCTATCACAATAGCTCTAACCATTATTACATGTCGTTAAAAAAAAAATAGAGTAAGGAACCAAGATGAGCTAAGAACCTAGCTGAGATTGGAAAGGATGAGATAAAAGAAATGAAAAAGATTAATCTTGTGAAGTATACTTTCTGAAGACTGGAAGAAAGGAGACATATATAAAACATGTACTGAATTCTAACCATACATATTAGACAATAAGTTAAGCCCTGAGAATACATTAAAGAACAAAAATAGAAGGATCAGCAACAACAAAAAATACTTCTTTGAAACGGGAGAGGGAGAAGAAGATTATTCAGAATATGGAGAAATGTTTCTGTGGACCAGATTAAAGTATTATTGGATTTATAGCCACTAGCTAAAGTATTCCAGTGAAAAAGATTAGAACACTGTGCTTAGAGGATGTTGGAGGGAGCTTTGGGAGAGGCCAACTGAACTAGTTTGCATGACTGGTGCCCAGGGTTACCTTCCAGTATGCAGCCAAGGAATAACATAGATGTGACTGATTACTTGAAAAATAGGATTTAGGGCGCCTGGGTGGCTCAGTTGGTTAAGTGACTGCCTTCGGCTCAGGTCATGATTCTGGAGTCCCGGGATCGAGTCCCACATCGGGCTCCCTGCTCAGCAGGGAGTCTGCTTCTCCCTCTGACCCTCTTCCCTCTCGTGCTCTCTATCTCTCATTCTCTCTCTCTCTCAAATAAATAAATAAAATCTTAAAAAAAAAAGAAAAAGGATTTAATTTAATGACATGGTCTCATTAACACCTGTGAAACAAATGAGTTAAACCACAACGAAAGCTCAATACCACCCCAAAATGAGTTTTTATGGTTAAATATATTTTAAAAAAGCAGGGAGATTACTGTGTTTCAATGGAAATTCATTAAATTAGAATAAACATATGACTGTGTCAAATTTCACCTTTGAGCATATTACACATGAGCCAGATTTTTCCTTGCTGGCCCACAGTTTTAGGATGCTCTATATTGTTAAGAATGCCTCCAAAGTTTAAGTGACTAGGATGATCTTTAAAGGCATTCTTAATAGTTTAAATAATACTAATACTGAAGGATGAAGTCAATTGTTGGTTTAGTCTGCTAGTAGTCACTTGCCTTCCAAGTAGTGTGTCTATCATACACTGATTATCTGGTCACAAAATGGTGGCCCTAGCAAACAACACAAACTGTCATACAACACTTATGCCTGGCGCTTTCTAAAAACTCCCTTAAAGATGCTGGAGTTATTCTGGATGCCCCAGTTTTAGAGTCATGGACATGTAGCACTAATTTCTTTTCAGGTAATATATTGGCCTCTGCAGTAGACATTGGTTAATTAGCACTAGGAATATGCCTACATATACTTGTTCTCTTTATTCCAGAGACTGTATATTTATGTTACAGATAATTTCATTTTATATATATATATATATATATATATATATATGCATGTATTTTTAAGATGAAGTCCACAGAATGTAAAGAAAGGCCATTATCTCTTTCATATGTTTGAGTTTTTAGTTTCTTTTGGATTCAAAAATAGCAACATGTCTTGAAAAGAAAGGGAGAAAATAATCAAGAGAAAATATCTTAGTAATTACTAACATCTCACACCCCCATCATTGGAACAATGGCCTGAGTGCCAAACACAGTGATTTTGCCTCTGCAATTATAACTGTTTCTTTTCTTTCTTTCCTTTGTTTTTAACTGCATAGAACTTGTTTTCATAACTTTCACTTTTTGCATTAAGTCACTCAGATATTTTTGACTAGTGAAAAAAATATGTTTCCTTCTCTAAAACAGTCCTGGGGATGCATCAGTGAAACATCCCTTAGGTCACTTTGTAGACTGACTTCTACACAGGACTCACCGTGGTGTTTCACAGTTTTTCTTTATGTGTTAGTCTCTGGGTTAGAAGTGAGTTCTATGATGGAAAAGGTAAATTCTTTATTTTGCTGTGCATATAACAGGCATGTAACATAGAAGATATGCAAATAATACTGTTGGATTCATTTAATTTATCCACAGAATTTTTTTTTAATGGGTAAAAAAAATAAGTGAACAAATGCACTTCTTGCAATGACACTTTTTATTTTATTTTTTAAAAATAGATTGTCTATACTTTATATCAAAGATTGCTAGGTGGGAAAGGCTTTCTAACTTATATCTCCCATTTCAGAGGTAAGTACACTAAAACTCAGAGTTAAATATGAGATAGTTTCCTGTGCCTATAATCACAAATTAACACTAAGTTGGTGTCTTAAATTTATTCCCTTACAGTTTTGGAGGTCAGAAGTTTGAAATCAGTATCACTGGGCTGGAATCAAGGTATTGGTAGAGTCACCCTCCTTCTAAAGGCTCAAAATGAGTATCCATTTCTTGCCCCTGCCAGCTTTGATGGCTATGGCTCTCTTTTGGTTTATGGCCACATCACTCCAATTTATACCTCCTTGGTCACATTATCTCTTTTTTGGTTTCCAATAACATATTCCAATAACAAATTCCTTCTGAGCCCTCACCAGAAACATATTTAGTGTGCATATTTCTACCAACAGTCTATTTAAGGCAATCTGAGCTTTTTGTATCATGGGGCCTCCAAATTCTTCCAGAGGTACCCATTACCTAATTCCAAAGCCATGTCCATATTTAAAGGTATTTGTCATAGCCGCATTCCATTTGTCGGTACCATATTTCTTTACAAAATATATTTTACAAAGAATGGTAGATTACCTCAGTAGATTTGTATGCTGCAAAATTACAATGCTTGTATAAGAGAAAGGGACAAGGTTGAAATGAATTTTTCTTACCCAATAAGCTTATATAATTTTTTCTTAATTATTACTTCCTGGAAATTACACTGGGGGAAAAAAAAACTTAAAATTGGGGACATAAGTTACAAAAAGTTGCATTTTTATAATTAATATATTAGTATTTAAATTTAAAAAACCTTTTCATTCTATCAGGATGTATTTTCCTATGAGTTAAAAGGAGAATTATAATTTCTATCTAAGAGAAGCTAACTTTCTTAGGCTAAGAATACATGTGAGCAAAGACAGAAAATTAACACACTAAATTATTAGTAAAAAATAAGTTTAAGACAAAAAAAATTATGTTATTACTTCAGTGTGTTTATTTTTCTCACTAGTACTTATTAATTTCAATAATACATGGTAAAAAGGTATATTTGGGGTGTGAAGAAAATTCACAGTCCCAGCAAGGACGACTGATGTGAGGATGTTAGTTATTTTAAGAAGTAAAAAAACGCTGATGGGAGTGAGCTATTTTCAGTAACAACTCACACCACATATTTTTAAATATAAATATACTCTTATTTGATATTTATTCCTATTCAAATAAAGGCTAAGTCTGATGTTACAGCAGTTGGAAGGTGAAAACAAAGATTTTATACGTGGGACTCTTCAAAAAGAAATTGGTGAAGACACTTCCAGAATGTCGGTATTAGTAGCTCTGTGGACCCTCTTCCTAGCAAAACAACCATAACTTATACAAATTATCATAAAGATGACTGCTTAAAGTGTTTGGAGATTGCCTTCAGGGCATAAAGCAAGTATAGAAACAGTTACTCAAGAAACCCTCTTAAATCTCCATAAGAACAGTGAGAGTCAGTGACATTGGAACGAAACCAGCTCCTCTCACCATGTTGCCCCAGGCAGCTCTGTGTCAGGACCTATACCGCAGGTGAGTACACCCCTAAAAGGGAAGAACACCCCTCTCACCTAACCTTCCAGGTTAGGCCTACTCCAAAAGTAGCAGGCTATCAGCCTTTCTCATCTACTCCAACTCCATATGGCCAAAGTGCTATTTCAGGCAAGAGGAGATAAGAGGTCTAGGCCTACTTCCTCTCTTCAGTCCACACTTGTAGGGTAGAAGCTCTAACCCAGGAACTGAAGGCTCAGAATACTGGGCCATAATCACCCTTGCCTAGCTTACCTTTAGGTCAAATGTTCCCTATTATAAGGGAAATGGCAAAAAGCTCGGGGACTACCAAACTGCCCAGGTCTTTGCCCATATAGCAGGAGTGACACTCTGAGGGATGTAGATTGTTGTTCTCACACCCATTTCCCAAATGATGGCACAGAGGTTCTGACAGGAGAGAGGCATTTCTTAGGAATAGAGACCTCTGTAGCTCTATGGTAAGCGGCTAAAAATGACTAGAAACTAATAGCTGTGTTTGAAACCAACAGAGATAGGAAGCTTAAGAGAGAGATCAGGGAAAGATATGAGGTCAAAGAGAATCCTGTTAAAAACATTGCTATCCCTGGAGATGCGGGGTCAGAGTGATTGGCTCACACCAAGGCTGCAGTCTTTTGAAAATCAACATTAAAGACTTCACTGGGGAAGTGACTTCACTGGAATGGTCTAGAAAAGTTACTGAACAAACACGCAAAGAAAGAACAAGTAGTACTGAGAGGAAGGATCAGAATACAGTATTGCCATAATACATTATGTGATGTGTCCTGTTTTCAATAACAACAACAACAACAAGAAACATGCAAATGAACAGGGAATAAACAGGAAATGTGATTCATACACAAGAAGAAAAGCAGGCAGTAGAAATTGCCTTAAGGAGGCTCAATTTGCAGAGTTGGCAGAAAAAGACTTAAAAGCATCTATTAAACTCCTAAGGTCAGGAACAAGACAAGGATGTCCACTCTCACCACTTTTATTCAACATAGTGCTAGAGGTACTATTCATAGCAATCAGAAAATGAAAATAAATAAAAGACATCCAAATTGGTAAGGGAGAAATAAAACTTTCACTAGTTGCAGATGACATGATACGATTTATAGAAACACCAAAATATGCCACCAAAAAACTACTAGAACTAAGAAATGAATTCAGTAAAGTCACAGGACACAAAATAAATGTGCAGAAATCAGTTGCATTTCTGTGTACTGATAACAAAGCAGCAGAAAGACAAATTAAGAAAACAATCCCACTTATAATTGTGCCAAAAACCATAAAATACCTAGTTATAAACTTAAACAAAGAGGTGAAAGACCCATATTCTGAAAACTATAAAACACTGATGAAAGAAATTGAAGATAACACAAATATTGTTAAAATGTCTATATGGGAGTTAGGCAAGATGGCGGAGGAGTAGGAGACCTAAATTTCGTCTGGTCCCAGGAATTTAGCTGGATAGGGATCAAACCATTCTGAACACCTACAAACTCAACAGGAGAACGAAGAAAAGAATAGCAGCAAGTCTCTGAAAAGAAAAGCGACCACTTTCTGGAAGGTAGGACATGTGGAGAAGTGAATCCTAGGCGATATTTGGGAAGATAGACCACGAGGGGAGGGGGCCTCCGTTAGCCGCTTCTGGCAAGTGATAGAGTTGCAGAGCACAAAATCACAACTTTTAGAAGTCAGCTCCGCTGAGGGATGTCGCTCCAGTGGCTAAGTGGGGGGTGGAACCCTCGCGGGACAGTGTGGTCTCGGGAACCTCGGGGTCACAGAAAGAACGGGTGTGCCTGAGTGCAGCAGAGCTCCCAGGTATTGGAGCAGGGAAGCCAGCTGCAGAGACGGAGCCAAGGAGTAGGCTCTCAGCTCAGGATTGCCATAAACTGTGATCTGCGGCCCAGTGAGGCCACTGCTCCTCCAGCAGGGACCCAACAAGTGGCAGATCCAGGGAGACTCCCCTTCCTCCCCAGGAAGGAGCAGCGTGGGAATGCACCACAAGGATCTGCTGGGTTTTGAGACTCCACACGGGGCCGGGAACCAGAGATAGAAATGCTCAGTCACAGGCTGGGTGAGCACAGAGTGCGGCCAGAGACTGGAGAGATGGGAGTGACTAAATGCTTTTCTCTGTGGGCTCACTGAGGAGTGGTGCCCCAAGGTCTCAGCTCCTCAGGGCGGAGATTGGGAGGCCGCCATTTTCACTCATCCTCCACAGCTGTATGGAAAGCTTGCAGGGAACAAAAGTTACAGAGAGGAAACCCGAGCAGATTCCTTGCCTGACCCGGCAAGGGCAGGGCAAACCGCCTCCAGCAAAGACATTTGGGAACCACGGCAACAGACCCCTCCCCCAGAAGATCAGCAGAACAGCCAGCCAAGACCAAGTTTACTGATCAATGAGAACGGCAGAACTCCAGTGCTAGGGGAATACTGCACATAGAATTCAGGGCTTTTTTCCCATGATTCTTTAGTCTTTCAAAGTTAATTTTTTTTAACTTTCTTTTTCTTTTTTTGTTTTTTCTTTTTCCCTTTTTCAACCAACATCTTATCAATCCCTTTTTTAAAGTTCTTTTTTATTTGTCATTTTTAGAGTCATATTCTATCCCTTCATAGTAGTTAACCTTATTTTTGGTATATATATAAGTTGTTCTCTCTTTAAAATTTTGGGATACAGTTTCTTCTAACAGACCAAAGTATACCCTAAATCTCTAGTGCATGGCTTTGATCTAGACTCCTGCCTGATCACATTCTCTCCCTTTATTTTTTTTATTTTAGATCCTCTTCTTTCTTTTTTCAACCAACTTCTTATCTTACCAATTCCTGTTGTAAAATCTTTTATAATTTTGATCTTTACAGTCATATTCCATCCCTTCATTGTATTTAACCTTATTTTTGTACATATATAAGTTTTTCTTTCTTTAAAAATTTGGGAGGCACTTTCCTCTAATAGATCAAAATATGCCCAATCTAGTGTGTTGCACTGATCTATGCACCAGCCTGATCATAATTGATCATACTCTTTTTTTTTATCTTTTTTATATTTTTTCTTTCTTTCCCTTTCTTTTCCCCTGGTTTCAAGTCTCTTCTGATTTGTTTCCTCTATATTTTTCTGGGTTTTGTTGTTACCCTGTTAGCATTTTGTGCTCTCATTCATCTATTCTCCTCTGGACAAAATGACAAGATGGAAAAAAAATAACCTCAACAAAAAGAACCGGAAGCAGTACCGACTGCCAGGGACCTAATCAATATGGACATTGGTAAGATGTTGAGACTAGAGTTCAGAATGATGATTTTAAAGATACTACTTGGGCTTGAAAAAAGCATGGGAGATATAGAGAAACACTTTCTGGAGAAATAAAAGAAATAAAATCTAACCAAGTCGAAATGAAAAAGGCTATTAATGAGGTTCAATAAAAAATGGAGGCTCTAGGGGTGCCTGGATGGCTCTGTCATTAAGCACCTGCCTTTGGCTCAGGTCATGGTCCCAGGGTCTTGGGATCGAGCCCCAAATTGGGTTCCCTGCTTGGTGGGAAGCCTGCTTCTCCCTCTCCCACTCCTCCTGCTTGTGTTCCCTCTCTCACTGTGTCTTTCTCTGTCAAATAAATAAATGAAATCTAAAAAAAAAAAAAAAAAAATGAGGCTCTAAATGCTAGGATAAATGAGGCAGAAGAGAGAATTAGTGACATAGAAGACCAAATGATGGAAAATAAATAAGCTGAGAAAAAGAGAGACAAACAACTACTGGATCACGAAGGCAGAATTCGAGAGATGAGTGATACCATAAGATGAAACAATATTAGAATAATTGGGATCCCAGAAGAAGAAGAAAGAGAGAGGGGTAGAAGGTATTTTGGAGCAAATTATAGCAGGGAACTTCCCTAATTTGGGGAAGGAAACAGGCATCAAAGTCCAGGAGGCACAGAGAACCCCTCTCAAAATCAATAAACATAGGTCAACACCTGACATCTAATAGTAAAACTTACGAGTCTCAGAGACAAAGAGAAAATCCTGAAAGCAGCTGGGGACAAGAGATCTGTAACTTACAACAGTAGAAACATTAGACTGGCAACAGATCTATCCACAGAGACCTGGCAGGCCAGAAGGGACTGGCATGATATATTCAGAGCACTAAATGAGAAAAATACGCAGCCAAGAATACTATATCCAGCTAGGCTGTCATTGAACATAGAAGGACAGATAAAAAGTTTCCAGGAGAAAAAAAAAACTAAGGGAATTTGCAAACACGAAACCAGCCCTACGAGAAATATTGAAAGGGGTCCACTAAGCAAAGAGACAGCCTAAAAGTAACAGAGACCAGAAAGGAACACAGACAATATACAGTAAGTGTCACCTGACAGGCAATACAATGGCAAAAATTCATATCTTTCAATAGTTACCCCAAATGTAAATGGGCTAAATGCCCCAAGCAAAAGACACAGACTATCTGATTGGATTAAAAAACAAGACCTATCAATATGCTGTCTGCAAGAGACTCATTTTAGACCCAAAGACACCCCCAGATTGAAAGTGTGGGAGTGGAAAACCATTTACCATGCTATTGGACACCAAAAGAAAGATGGGGTGGCAACCTTTATATCAGACAAATTAGATTTTTAAAATTAGATTTTAAACCAAAGACTATAAAAAGAGATGACGAAGGACACTATATCCTACTTAAAGGGTCTATCCACCAAGAAGATCTAACAATTATAAATATCTATGCCCCTAGCATGGGAGTAGTCAATTATATAAGGCAATTAATAACAAAATCAAAGAAACACATCAACAACCATACAATAATAGTGGGGGACTTTAACACCCCCCCCACTGAAATGGACAGATCATCTAAGCAAAAGATCAACAAGGAAATAAAGGCTTTAAATGACACACTGGACCAAATGGACTTCACAGATCTATTCAGAACATTCCATCCCAAAGCAACAGAATACATATACTTCTCTAGTGCCCATGGAACATTCTCCAGAATAGATCACATCCTAGGTCACAACTCAGATCTCAACTGGTACCAAAAGATTGGGATCATTCCCTGCATATTTTTGGACCACAGTGCTTTGAAACTAGAACTCAATCACAAGAAGAAAGTCAGAAAGAACTCAAATACATGGAGGCTAAACAGCATCGTACTAAAGAATGAATGAGTCAACCAGGAAATTAAAAAAGATTTAAAAAAATTCATGGAAACAAATGAAAATGAAAACATGACTGTTCAAAATCTTTGGGATGCAGCAAAGGCAGTCCTAAGAGGAAAGTATATAGCAATACAAGCCTTTCTCAAGAAACAAGAAAGATCTCAAATACACAACCTAATCCTACACCCAAAGAAGTTGGAGAAAGAACAGCAAATAAAGTCTAATCCCAGCAGGAGAAGAGAAATAATAAAGATCAGAGCAGAAATCAATGAAATAGAAACCAAAAGAACAGGAGAACAGATCAACAAAACTAGGAGCTGGTTCTTTGAAAGAAGTAAGAAGATTGGTAAACCCCTGGCCAGACTTATCAAAAAGAAAAGAGAAATAACCCAAATGAATAAAATCATGAATGAAAGAGGAGAGATCACAAACAACACCAAAGAAATACAAACAATTATAAGAACACATTATGAGCAACTATATGCCAGCAAATTAGATAATCTGGAAGAAATGGATGCACTCCTAGAGATGTATCAACTACCGAAACTAAATCAGGAAGAAACAGAAAACCTGAACAGACATATAACCACTAAGGAAATGGAAGCAGTCATCAAAAATCTCCCCCCACCAAAAAAAAAAAAAAAAAAAAAAACAGGGCCAGATGGCTTCCCAGGGGAACTCTACCAAACATTTAAAGAATTAATACCTATTCTTCTGAAACTGTTCCAAAAAAATAGAAATGGAAGGAAAACTTCCAAACTCATTTTATGAGGCTACCATTACCCTGATCCCAAAACCAAAGACACCATCAAAAAGAATTACAGATCAATATCCTTGATGAACATGGATGAGAAAATTCTTACGAAAATACTAGCCAATAGGATCCAACAGTTCATTAATCACCATGACCAAGTGGGATTTATCCCTGGGCTGCAAGGTTGGTTCCACTTCCGCAAATCAGTCAATGTGATACAATACATTACAATGTGATACAATGTGATATAACACATTTCTTAATACAAGAAAGAACAAGAATCATATGATCCTCTCAATAGATGCAGAAAAAGCATTTGACAAAGTACAGTATCCTTTCTTGATCAAACTCTTCAGAATATAGGTATAGAGGGTACATACCTCAATATCATAAAAGCCATCTATGAAAAACCCATAGGGAATATCATTCTCAATGGGCAAAAACCAAGAGCTTTCCCTCTAAACTCAGGAACATGGCAGGGATGTCCACTATCACCACTGCTATTCAACATAGTATTAGAAGTCCTAGCCACAGCAATCAGACAACAAAAAGAAATAAAAAGCACCCAAATCAGCAAAGAAGAAGTCAAACTCTCACTCTTTGCAGATGATATGATGTTTTATGTGGAAAACCCAAAAGACTCCACCCCAAAATTGCTTGAACTCATACAGGAATTCAGTCAAGTGGCAGGATATAAAATCAAGGCACAGAAATCAGTGGCATTCCTATACACCAACAACAAGGCAGAAGAAAGAGAAATTAAGTGGTCGATCCCATTTACAATTGCACCCAAAACCATAAGATACCTAGGAATAAATCTAACCAAAAAGGCAAAGGATCTGTACTCAGAAAGCTATAAAATACTCATGAAGAAATTGAGGAAGACACAAAAAAAATGGAAAAACGTTCCATGCTCATGGATTGGAGGAACAAATATTGTGAAGATGTCAATGCTACCTAGAGCAATATACACATTTAATGCAATTCCTATGAAAATAGCATCTACTTTTTTCAAAGAATGGAACAAATAATCCTAAAATTTGTATGGAACCAGAAAAGACCCCGAATAGCCAGAGGAATGTTGAAAAAGCAAAGCAAAGCTGGTGGCATCGCAATTCCGGACTTCCAACTCTATTACAAAGCTATCATCATCAAGACAGTATGGTACTGGCACAAAAACAGACACATAGATCAATGGAACAGAATAGAGAACTCAGAAATGGACCCTCAACTCTATGGTCAACTAATCTTCAACAAAATAGGAAAGAATGTCCAATGGAAAAAAGACAGTCTGTTCAAATGGTGTTGGGAAAATTGGACAGCTACATGCAGGAGAATGAAACTGTACCATTTCCCTACACCACACACAAATTAGACTCATAATGGTTGAAAGACCTCAATGTGAGACAGGAGTCCATCAAAATCCTAAAGGAGAACACAGGTAGCAACCTCTTCGACCTCAGCTGCAGCAGCTTCTTTCTAGAAACATCGCCAAAGGGAGGGAAGCAAGAGCAAAAATGTACTATTGGGACTTCGTCAAGATAAAAAGCTTTTGCACAGCAAGGAAACAGTCAACAAAACCAAAAGACAACCAACAGAATGGGAGAAGATATGTGCAAATGACATATCAGATAAAGGGCTCCTTTCCAAAATCTATAAAGAACTTATGAAACTCAACACCCAAGGAACAAATGATCCAATGAAGAAAAGGGCAGAAGACATGAACAGACATTTTTCCAAAGAAGACATCCAAATGGCCAACAGACACATGAAAAAATGCCCAACATCGCTCGGCATCAGGGAAATCCAAATCAAAACCTCAATGAGATACCACCTCACACCAGTCAGAATGGCTAAAAATAACAAGTCAGGAAATGACAGATGTTGTAGAGGATGTGGAGAAAGGGGAACCCTCCTACGCTGTTGGTGGGAATACAAGCTAGTGCAGCCACTCTGGAAAACAGTATGGAGGTTCCTCAAAATGTTGAAAATAGAGCTACTGTACAACCTGCATTTGCACTACTTGATATTTACCCTAAAGATACAAATGTAGTATGTGCACGCTGATGTTTATAGCAGCAATGTCCGCAATAACCAAACTATGGAAAGAGCCAAGATGTCCATCGACAGAGGAATGGATAAAGAAGAGTTGGTATATATATACAATGGAATATTATGCAACCCTCAAAAGAAATGAAATCTTGCCGTTTGCAATGATGTGGATGGAACTGGAGGGTATTATGCCGAGCAAAATAAGTCAATCAGAGAAAGACATGTATCATATGACCTCACTGATATGAGGAATTCTTAATCTCAGGAAACAAACTGAGTGTTGCTGGAGTGGTAGGGGGTGGGAGGGATGGGGTGGCTGGGTGAAGGACATTGGGGAGGGTATGTGTTATGGTGAGCACTGTGAATTGTGTAAGACTGTTGAATCACAAACCTGTACCTCTGAAACAAATAATACATTATATGTTAAAAAAATAAAAAGAAGAAGATAACAGGAGGGGAAGAATGAAGGTGGGAAATCGGAGGAGGAGATGAACCATGAGAGACGATGGACTCTGAGAAACAAACAGGGTTCTGGGGGGGGGGTGGGTTAGCCTGGTGATGGGTATTAAAGAAAGTACGTACTGAATGGAGCACTGGGTGTTATACGCAAACAATGACTCATGGAACACTACATCAAAAACTATAGATGTAATGTATGGTGATTAACATAACATAATAAAATTAACTAAATTAAAAAAATAAATAAAATGTCTATCATAGCCAAAGTAATCTAGATGGAATGCAATCTCTATGAAAATAACAACAGCAGGGTGCCTGGGTGGCTCAGTCAGTTAAGTGTCTGCCTTCAGCTCAGGTTATGATTCTGGGGTCCTGGGATTGAGCCCTACATCAGGCTCCCAGCTCAGCAGGGAGCCTGCATCTCCCTCTCCCCTCTGTTCCTGAACTCTCTCTCTTGCTATCTTTTTCTCTCTCTCAAATAAATAAAATCTATTAAAAAAATACCAACAGCGTTTTCCTAGAACTAGAACAAATAATCTTCAAACTTGTATGGAACCGGAAAAGACCCTGAATAGGCAAACCATCCTGAAAGAGAAAAAACAATACTTGGAGGTATCACAATTCTAGACTTCAAGTTATATTACAAGGCTACAGTAATCAAAACAGTATGGTACTGGCACAAACATAAACACATAGATCAATGGAACAGAATAGAAAGCCCAGAAATAAACCCAAAATTACATGGTCAACTAATCTTCAACAAAGGAGGAAAGAACATGCAATGGGAAAAATATAGTCTCTTCAGCAAATGTATTGGGAAAATTAGCTACATGAAAAAGAATGAAACTGGACCACTTTCTCATACCATACACAAAAATAAACTCAAAATGGATTAAAAACCTAAATGTGAGACAGGAAACCATTAAAATCCCAGAAGAGACCACAGGAAGTAATTTCTTTGACATCGGACATAACAACATTTTTCTAGATATGTCTCCTGAGGCAAGGGAAACAAAAGCAAAAATAAAATCTTGGGACTACATCAAAATAAAAAGCTTCTGTACAGTGAAAAAAAATCAACAAAACTAAAAGGCAACCTACTGAATGGGAAAAGATGTTTGCAAATGACATATCTGATAAAGGGTTAGTATCCAAAAAATTTGTACAACTCAACACCCCAAAAATCAAATAATCCAATTAAAAACGGGCAGAAGACTTGAATAGACATTTCTCCAAAGAAGACATCCAGGTGGCCAACAGACACATGCAAAGATGCTTAATGTCATTAACCATCAGGGAAATACAAATCAAAACTACAATGAGATATTACCTCACTCTTGTCAGAATGGCTAAAATAAAAAACAAATAACAACAGGTTTCGGCAAGGATGCAGAGAAAGAAGACCCTCTTGCACTCTTGGTGGGAATGCAAACTGGTAAAGATATTCTCTTTGGAGAATAATATGGAGCTTCCTTAAAAGTTAAAAATAGCACTACCCTATGATCCAGTAATTACACTACCTGGGTATTTACCAAAAAGCACAAAAACACTAATTTAAAGGGATATATGCACCCCCTCATTTATTGCAGCAGGATTTACAAGAGTTAATTTACAGAAGTAGACCAAGTATTCATGGGCAGGTGAATGGATACAGAAGAAGTGGTGGAATATTATTCAACCATAAAAAAATGAAATCTTGCCATTTGTAATGACATGGATGGAGCTGGAGTGTATAAAGCTAAGCAAAATAAGTCAGTCAAAGGAAGACCAATATATGACTTCACTCATATGTGGAATTTAAGAAACAAAACAAACAAGCAAAGGAAGAGAGAGAGAAACCAAGAAACAGACTCTTAACAACAGAGAACAAACTGATGGTTACCAGAGGGGAGTTGGGTAGGGGATGGGTGGAAAAAAATAAACAAACAAACAAAAAAACCCCAAAAAACAGCTATTAAAATATGTTCAAAGAATATAAAATAAAGAAAAACAAGGTATGATGATCATGTCTCATTATGAATAGAGAATATCATTTAAATACAAACTATATATACCTCCAAACAAATCATGGAGTTGAAAAGTATAATTACTGAAATGCAGTTTTCACTAGGGGGGCTCAAACATAGACTTGAGTTGGCAGAGGAAAGAGTCAGTGAACTTGAAAATAAATTGATAGAAATTGCTCAATCTGAGGGACAAGGAACAGAACAAAGAAGACACCCTAAGAGAAATGTGGGACACCATAAAATATGTCAATTTACATATAATAGGAGAACCAGAAAAAGGGAGAGGTAAAAAAAAAAGATAAAAAATATGCAAATAAGTAATGGCTTAAATGTCTCAAACCTGAAATAAACAAAACAAAACACTAATTTACACACCCAAGAAGCTCAATGAACTCAAAGATAAACAAAAAGAAAGGCACATCCTGACACATTATAGCCAAAATATTGAAAACCATAAACAAAAAGAAAATCTTGAAAGCACCAAAAGCAAAATGACTCATCATATGCAAAAACAAACAGAAAAAACTCCAAGAAAATTACCACCTAACTTTTTATTAAAAAAAAAAAATAGGGGCACCTCACTGGCTCAGGTGTTAAGCATCTGCCTTTGGCTCAGGTCATGATCCCAGGGTCCAGGGATTGAGCCCCCACATTGGGTACCCTGCTCAGGGGGACCCTGCTTCTCCTTCTCCTGCTCCCCCTGCCTGTGATCTCTCTCTCTCTCTCCTTCTGTCAAGTGAATAAATAAGATCTTAAAAAAAAAAAAAAAAATGGAGGCCAGAAGGCAGTAAGTTGACATATTCAAAGTGTTGAAAGAACAAACAAACTCAACCCAGAATCTAATAACCAGGAAAACTGTCTTTCAAAAATAAAAGTGAAATAAAAACATTTATTTATCAACAAAAACTGAAGAATTTGTTGCTGGCAAGCCCATATTACAATAAATATTCAAGGAAGTTCTTCAAGCTGAAATTTAAGTGACACAAAACAGTAATTCTAATCTATGCAAGAAAAAAACAAACCAATAATAAATTATACAGATAATCATAAAAGGTAGTATAAATGCATATTCTTCCCCTTTCTAACATACTTAATAGCTCCTACAAAAACAGTATGTGTATAATTGCATTATTGGTCTTATAAAATACAAATATGCAATGTATTTGACAATAATAAAACAAGGGACTTAGGTGGGAATAAGCAATATTGGAGTAATCAAATAACACCAGATAATAACACGAAGAAATGTGGGGGAAAAAAAGGTAAAAAAGCAATGGTAAAGGGCCCCTGGGTGGCTCAGTCAGTTGAGCGACTGCCTTCGGCTCAGGTCATGATCCTGGAGTCCCGGGATCGAGTCCCACATCGGGCTCCCTGCTCAGCGGGGAGTCCGCTTCTCCCTCTGACCCTCTTCCCTCTCGTGCTGTCTATCTCTCATTCTCTCTCTCTCTCAAATAAATAAATAAAATCTTTAAAAAAAGGAAACTGAGTTTAAAAAAAAGCAATGGTAAAGATAACAAACTCTATAAATACATACTAAAAACATGCTCCTTAACTTCTTTAAATAAAATAAAATAAAATCTTATAAAATAAATATAAATAATGATGTATGTTTGGGTATATGACATTTATATGTTTTGATATATATATGAATAACAATAATAGCACACAAAACAAAAGAGGGATTCAAGTTATGGAAGAATAACATTTCTATAGTTCACTGAAATTAAATAATTGTAAATCTGAGGTAGATTTTGATAAGATGTATTCTATGAGCCCTAAGGTAATCCTTAAAAAATAACTCAAAGACAGAGCTAAAAATCATTAAAGCAATTAAAATGTTACACTAGAAAATATCCACTTAATGCAAAAGAAAACAATAAAAGAGCAACAGGCAAATTAAAAAATATGAGACATATAGAAAACAAAAAGCAATGTGGTAGGCATGTATTCACCTATATCGATTAAAAATACTAAATGTGATTTGATTAACAGTTCAAGTTTGTCTGCAGATTTAATGAAATGTCTGTTAAAATTCCAGTGGATTCTTTTTCAGAAATTAGTGAATTGATCCTAAAATTCATGTGGAATTGGAATAGAGTAGAATGGCCTAAACAATCTCAGCAAAGAATAAGGATGAAGGATGCTCACTTATCAATTTCAAAACCAATGCAATGTGATTATAGCAAGACGGTTAAAAAAAAAAAAAATCAATGGAATAGCACTGAGAGTCCAGAACTAAACTCTTACAATTATGGTCAATTAACTTCTGACAAGTGTACCAAGACAGTTTGATGGGGGAAACACAGTCTTTTGAACAGCTAGTGCTGCAACAAGTACATATCCACAGACAAAATAAAGAAATCGGACCCCTTCTTTATACCATAAATAAACATGAACTCAAAAGAAATCATAGACCTAAATATATAAACTAAAATTATAAAACTCTTAGAAAAAAGCATATGATTAAATCTCATGAACTCGATTTAGGCAAAAGTGTTCTTAGGACACCAAAATCACAATCAATTGAACAAAAATAATAAAGTGGACTTAATCATATATAGAGAATTGAATTTTTAGGATACCTTTCAAGGATACTTCAAGAAAGGGCAAAAATCACCCATAAAGTAGGAAAATATATTTGAAAATCATGTCTGATAAGGGAACTATGTTCAGAAAAAAAAATAAACACATTTAAAAGCTCTTACAATTCAACAAAAGGAGACAACTCAATAAAAATGAACAAATATAAATGCCATTTCTGCAAAACTACTTTACAACTGGCCAATAAGCACATAAAAACATGCTTGACACTAGCTATCATTGAAATGCAAATCAAACCACAAGAAACAATACTCTACAACCCCCCACACTAATATTGCTATAATCAAAGATAAAAAATATCAAGCATTTGTGAGAGCATGGAGAAATTTGAACTCTCATGCATTGCCAGTGAAAACATAAAACAGCTCAGTCTCTTTAGAAAAGAGTTGGGCAGTTCCACCGTCAAACATAAAGTTACCATATAACCCAGCAATTTCAATCTTGGATCTATACCCAAAAGAAATGAAGTCATACAAGATCAATGAAAACAAACAACTACTTAAAAACTTGTATACAAACGTCCATACTGATATGATTCATGATAGCCAAAAATTAGAAACAGTTTAAATATCCATCCACTGATGAATGGATACATTAAAAATGGTATGTCAATAAATTCAGTATTATTCAGAAATACAAATGAATGATGAGATGTGGATAAACCTCGAAAATATTATGCTAAGTGAAAAATAACAACAGACACAGAGGACCACAGATTGCTGAACTCCATGTATATTAAAGTATAGATTACACAGATCTAGAAAGAAAGGAGATAAGTGGTTGCCGAGAGCTCGGGATGGGGAGGCAGGGGGTGTATCAGCTAATGAGCATAAGCTTTCTTTTGGGAATGATGGTTGTACAACTCAGTGAATATCCTAAAAATTATTCTAGGAAATTAGGAAAAACAAATATCAGACACATCCTCTGAGGAAAAGTTTCTTAGAAAAATATATATCACTTTGGGGCGCCTGGGTGGCTCAGATGATTAAGCGTCTGCCTTCGGCTCAGGTCATGATCCCGGGATCCTGGGATCGAGTCCCGCATCGGGCTCCCTGCTCAGCGGGAAGCCTGCTTCTCCCTCTGCCCCTCTCTCTCTCTCTCTCTGTGTCTCTCATGAATAAATAAATAAAAAAATCTTTAAAGAAATATTAAAAAAAAGAAAAATATTTATCACTTCATTGTTATAATAAAGATGAATGAATTGCAAATATTTATCATCACAATTCTTTCTGTCAAATGGCTGTACTTTAAGGCACTGAATGTAATGTATACATTTCCTTACACAAATGGGGCTACATAGATTCGTTATTTCTTCAAACATAATCAGCGATGTTTGAAATCTTCAAAAGTTTATACACAGGCATAAAAACCCATGACTATTGTTAAAATGTGTACTTTTTGTTGGTAAATGAGAAGCTGAGAGAAAATTACCAAATTTTACCAGTAGCTAACACAGCCTCAGAGAAAGAACATAAAAGTAAAATTATTTTTCCACCCACTGAATTTTGACTGTATATTAAAGAGACAAATCTGTTTGTTTATGCCAAAATGAATATTCCACCAGGCTTGGACTGAGTAGAAAGGAGTCTGAGCTGAGGCATCACTGGGCACCACATGAGGGATTAGACCCTAATTTAACCCTTTAGCTATTGATTTGTATGAAGGATCATTCATATATTCACATAAGAAGGTATATGTGTTTTTCTCTGCCTTCTTTAGAAGAGCTATTTTCTTTTTACTTATTAGTTAATGCATACACATTCCAAAGTATGTTACATAATGAAATGCAATTATTTGCAGAAAAAAAACTGATTTACGAAATAACTGCTTTTGTACTTAACTTCCAGAATGCAATCATTGGTATGCTTCTAAGTTTTATCATTTGGGTCACATAGGCTGTTCCCACATGAATAGGCCTCACTGTGGTGGTGCCAACTCCAGTATCACAATTCCCTTTTATACAGGCTTCTTTGGCTTTTGTAAATTTGCTTACGGCTTTTTACATTGAAGGGATACATTTTTCAAGAGCAGACCCGCCAGAGCCTTTAGCTCATTGCCAATGACAGCAGTGGGTTTCTGATTCTAAAGTATAGCATTTTAACTCTGAAATAGCAGTAACATGAAACTACTGCACTAAAAAAAGGGAACTGATAAGCTACTGGTAAATACAAGTAAAAACTGTGATATATTTGTAAACAAAACAATATGCTCAAGCACTGTAGATTAGCCAATGTTGTTTCAATGATACAGAGTTTCAATGCTAAAAAGGTGAATAACCCAGAGGCAAAAGAATTAGGGTATTAATACAAATTGTATTTTAATAACTTGTTTCCTGTCCTAATCACTTTAAGAATTTTAGAATATGGAATAATGACTTTCACTTTTAGGAACTGTTATATTTTTTCTATATGGGTTAACAGTTTAACATGCAGAGTTGAGAATCAATTAATGTTTCATAATTGAATTACCAAACTTGTGAAGCTATTCTTAGTGAATATATACACACTTGAGAATCAAAAGTGCCTAAAGGCAAAAAATGAATGTAGATGTTTGAAGTACTACTCTACATCTATAATAAACTGAATATATTTAATTTGGTAATATGTTCTTGCCAAATATAATGTTATCATTGAGTCTTTTTTTCCATTAAAGAATAGCAAATTATCTTATTTAAAATGATGTGTCCGATAAAATAAAATTCATGTGTAAAGCAATTATTTAAGGAATAACAGCACAAAAATTTGTGAAGAAAATCTGTTTATATTACTCAGATTAATACTCTTTTCCTGTCTCTCTCCATGTTTTTCATATGTATATGTATATATGTATCTGTGCACATATATTAACACTCAACTATTATATATACAATATGCCTACAATATTGCATGCAATTCAAAATACTGTATTTATGCAATGTGCATATATTTTATAACATAAAATACATAAAATTATTTTATTAAATATTTTAGTTCATAAATATTTATTACAGTTATTGGAGTATGTCTTCTCTGTTTAGCTTCATCTATATAGATCAAGTATACAAATGGCCTTCAAGGGAGACATTAAAGACCTGAGCATCATATACAAATAATTCATTGTATGTACATATACACATTTTTTCTAAGTGAGGTTCTATAAATTTCATCATATTCTTAAAGGTTATACAAAATAGATTGAGTTATTAGACATAGGCTTATTCCATAGAACTTAATAAAAATACTGGATTTTGTTTAAAATCATAAGTATAAGAAATTGGGATGCTTGGGTGGCTCAGTCAGTTTAGCGTTTGCCTTTGGCTCAGGTCATGATCCCAGGATCCTGGGATCGAGTCCCACATCTCTCACATGGGGCTCCTTGCTCAGCGGAGAGTCTGCTTTTCCCCTCTCCCTCTGCCTGCTTCTTCCTCTGCCTGCCACTCCCCCTGCTTGTGCTTTTTCTCTGACAAATAAATTAAAAAATATATATATCACAGGTGTAAGAAAGTGGTTACAAAGGGAATTATAGTTTCCTGGCTGCCAGTCTACACTCATGGTAAAAATATGTCAGTCAGATATTTCAATGCTATTTTGCCCTAGCACTATCTTGAGATTTGTTGAATGTAACCACTTATGAAAGCAGGTTGTTTCACTATGTATTTAAGTACTTCCAGCCAAATTCGGTAATAGGGAATATATCTTATATTGCTACCAGCAGCAAGTCATCTCAAGCCCCTACTGTTGAAAATTTTATTTATATACTTACCACATAAAGCAGAAACTTTAAATTATGTGGGATAGAAGGCAGGGCAGAAGAAGACTGAGGAAGAAGTAGAACCAATAGAAAGACAAAATGGCTGCAAGTCTGTATATTAAAATTTTGTTGACAGTGATTATGATACTTGGTTTTCTTTAAAAAAATTAAAATAATACTATATAATAATACTATCAACCACATGTCATATATATGTATATTTATCTAACAATATCTATATGTATATACTATAAATAAATGTATCCCCCACAATAACTTAGGTACTATTATCATTTTTATTTTACAGATAAAGATGGTGGGGTTTCAAGAGGTTAGGTGACTTGTTCAAGGCCATACAGAATTGCTGGTCTTTAACCCCTTGTCTATAACAGGTAAACCATCTCCACTTTCAACACCTATGCCATTATTACCTCTCAGTATTAAACTGTCTCTTAAATGAAAATACTGGCCCAAAGTAACCATGTGTACGCAGGTGTGGTGGCCTCTGTAATTATGATATCCAATAGTTACAGCTGTCTGCTCTAAAACTAATAAATAGTTCAGATCTAGAAGAGTTAGATGTAGAAAATAAAATTAGTCTCAGGTTTTATTCTTCGGTGATCAAACATAACAGTTTTGCATTTCACCAATATACACCATTTTTTTTGAGATAGAATTTAAAAGGAGATTAAGCACTCACTGACTTGATCTCCTTTCATTCACTAACACAGGTAAAAATATATGTTACTGTTTTTAAGGAAGTGAGGGTTTTCACTGGGTTCTTATATTTCAAAAACTGCAGTCAATTTCCATATGTTAACTTGAATGCAGAGCATGATTGTATTCTCAGCCACCAGAGTAAAAGTAAAGTTAATGACTATTAACTGCAGGACCATTAAAGACGCTGTTTGACTGCAACCTTATGAATGGTGATTTTACTTAGTAACAACATTAGAATAGTCACCTCACCTTTAATTAGATTTCCCAGAGTGTCCTCAAATAGATGACATGGAACTATTCTATCTGGAGACTCTGACTTAAATTTCAACTGTTTACTCTTGATACGGATGTGCAGGTTCCTTAAGCCAACTCTGTTCTAGTTGTTCAGCATTTCTGTTCTACAAATTGTTACATATTATTAGTAAAACCCTAGGTTCAATTTCAACGATCCAGTCATTTTGTGTACTTTTACTGGCTGATTATTCATATACTGAAATATCACTGACTAGCTGTGCAAAATGTAAATGTGTTGCTCTTTGAAGGGAATATTTTAATCAACAACTTGCTTGAACTTTTGTATCCCTAGGCAAGAGGAATTCTAAAATGTGTAATAAAATTTCAAAGAACATTTTCAATGACAGCTCTGGAATCAGTGAATATGGAAAACTTGAGAGGTATGTCAGAAGTGACACACAGAATAAGAGAAATGTATTTATGTCTGTTCCAAGAGTCCATATGCAGAATCCTATATTCACTTTTAATTCTTGTTTCTTTTGCATCTGCTGTACTCAGGCAAGTTTTAGCAAATTTTACTTTTTCCATATGCCTAGAATTAGGCCAGATTTCCATAATCTCATCACCATCATCTTAATCCTATTGGTAGTCACTCTGTATCTTGATCTCCATAGAAGAATCCAGTTAATAAGTTTCATTGATAACAGTTCTTATTGACCCCCTACTTAAGCTGGATATAGTCTTTAAGTCCATTTAAATCATGGCATTTCCCAGCCTCAGAAAAATAGAATATTATAAAATCATATTTAAACTCTTAACCCAGCTGTTTTACATATTTCAGAAGTACTCTAGCCCTGTTCCACCAATCTTATTTCCCACGTATCTTCAAACATAAGCTATTCATTCCAGTAAATCTCTCAGATCAGTGTCCTCAATGTGACCAACATTTGCCACATTCACTCCAGTCTCTGCTATTTGTTCTTGCTTTAGTCTTGCCCCCCTAACCTTTCCCTATTACTCTGATTATTTAAATCCTTAACATTCTCAACCTTTTTGGTTTATGTATTACTAAATGCTTTTGTTTAAGTGGGTTTAATATAATGATATTTACCATTTAGAAGTTAAAACTAGAAAAAAATTAATACATTGTTAACCTATTATATGTTTCATAAGTAACAGACTTCTATAAAAAAATAAAGATACTTTTCAAAACCTTCCAAAATTAGTGATAGGAATGTCATTGTTTTCCATTTTTTCAAATGGAAATGTCTGGCTTAATAGCAGACAGCTAGATTCTCCTATCTACTTATACATTAAATTTGTTACAGTATGTTGTTTTGGTTGAGTGTAAAAAAATCCAGCCTCACACAGGTGTGTAATAGGAAAAGGAAAAACTTTGCAGATCCCCTGGAATATTCTTAGTACCTATTAATGGTCCTCAAATTACACTTGGAATTTGCTACTTGAAGTTGCTAGTTAAGACTCATTCCCTCTATATGCTGATACTTTTTTCTGATTTCTTGAAAACATTAATGCATGCATTGATACAAAGTCATTGAACACATGATTAATGTTTTTATTTCCTAATAATTTATGCTGTGATTTTCTAAAGTATAAAGCATATTTCATTTATATTTCCAAGGGAAGCAGTACAGCATACCGCTTCAGTACCAGGTCTCCAAAGCAAGATGTCCTGGGCTCCATTCCAGTTCTTGCTCAGCCATTAACTAGCAATAGGGTAAGTTTCCTCACCTCTCTGTGCCTTATAATTTTCATATGTAAGAAAGAAATTCTAATAGTACATTCATACCATACAGTTGTTTTGAGATTAAAAGTGTCTGTGTGCGTGTGTGTGTGTGTGTGTGTGTGTACACATAAAGATAGAGGCATATACACACACATACACACACACCCACACACATAATTGAATTGCTTTTACTATTCTTGTTTTCTTTTCTTTTCCCCAGTATGGTAAGGAAATTATGGTATGATGTTCAGAAGCAAAGCATCAACTATATTATGTTCTAAATCACATCTCCAGCAATATTTTTAAAAATATTTTTAGAAGAATTTTTATCTATTTATTTTTGTAAGAGAGAGAGAGCACACAAGCAGGGGAAGTAGCAGGCAGAGGGAGAAGGAGAAGCAGGCTCCCTGCTGAGCCTGATGTGAGACTATCCCAGGAGCCCAGGATCATGACCTGAGCCGAAAGCAGACACATAACCGACTGAGCCACCTAGGCGCCCACTAGTAATATTTTTTAAATTATGAAAATCAGAAGTTAATACAGAACATGAGATTTGGAAGAGAGCCAGAATTTTGAAATATATCCATCTTGCAAAATTGTAAAAAAAATCATAATAATGGAGCCATTTCTGCACAATTAGACTCAATTTAGGTGATTATCTCTTTTAACTTATTCATAGTCAAATAGTTTATTTTAATGGGCCTTTCATTAATGGGGTCTATCTTTCCTATTCCCTTTGTCATACTCATCTGTCACATATGTCAAGTTCCTAAGAAAACTAAGAAATTACCTAGAAAAAAAATATGTAGGTTGATTATGTGCAAGTTAGAAAATACATTGATTATACTACACATTCAATAATTAAACTTTGAAAAAAGTAAATAAACCACCCAAGTGTCTCAAACATTTAAGGTTAAATGTTCAAAAAAAAATGTTCAAAATGTTGATATGCTTCAAAAATGTTGTTTTGGGATTTAAAGTTTGGAAAAAGTTCATAGCTTTATTAATAAAGCTGAAATGATGTCTTAGGTGTCTCCCAGTTCCCGCCAACACACACACACACACACACACACACACACACACACACACACTCTCTCTCTCTCTCTCTCTCTTTCTCTTTCTCTCTCTCTCTCTCTCTCTCTCACCATTGTACTCCAAAACATAAGGGACTAGGTCCTTTAAATAGGTCCATCAGCCTTTTTTGTGTTAGTAACGTCTCAGGTCCTCCCAATATATAGGCCAGTCTTCATTATATACTGTAACAGTTACATACCTACTTTATGAGCTACTGTTGCCAGGTATGTTTAATGTGCTTACACAGAATATATCATGGTGTGGTGCAACAAGATGCCCACTTTCATTTCAGAATATGAATAAAAGTGAAACTGACAAGTAAATAAACTGTAAACGAAGCCTCCTTGATCTAGGCAAGCACCGGGAATAAAACGGGCCAGGAAAACTCTCCTTGGAAAAAAATTTGCTCTAGAACAGTAAAAGTATTCCCTTAGCTTATCTAACCTTCGAATTCCAATCTGTCCAACTGAATGCTCCCTGTACTTGTTAATTTTTATACTGTTAAACAGGTCTTGTCCATGCATCTATTTTGAAAGGTAGCTTCTCAACTAAATTTAGTAACTTTCTGAATATTTGTTTCAGTTCTCTCAAGCCTGCCTGAATTTGTACTGAATTAATTATTTTTAATGGCTGGCAATTTAAGGTCATCAAGGAAAAGGTAAAATAAAAATACTGTATAATGATAATGATCACAGTAAATCAATAAGAACATGTTTAAATTTTCTTCTTACCCACTCAAATGGTATAGGACACTGAAACACAACCAATAAAATTTCCTGAAACCAGAAAAATAG